>NW_026708326.1:0-70886 GCF_902713425.1 Acipenser ruthenus
GCCGCTGCGGAGACCCGTTCGAAGCAGCCCCGCCGGAGGCCAGCGAAAATAGCCGAGAGTTAAGCCCCCCCTCCCCGCCGTGGCTTCGGCAGCATCGCGCCGCTTCAAGACGGACGGGGCTCTGGTCACGTCACAATCAATTCACATGACCAGAGGCCCGTCCGACGTGACGTGGCCGAAGTCTGCCGAAGACACGGCGGGGAGGGGCTTAACTCTCGGCTATTTTCGGACTCGGCGAGAAGGCAGCAGCGGGACGCTCCGTTCACGGCTCACTCCCCGCGGTCCCCGCTGACCGATCGGAGCCGGTTTTAGCGCTCCAGGCAGTCGGATACTTTAGCGCCTCAGCAGCGGGGGCGACGACCTCTAACATTCCCCGGGGAGCTGCCCGAGTGTAAGGCCGGGACCCCCGTCTGCTGGGGGGAAAAAATACCTGCACGTCCCCCCCCCCCCGTGTGCACGGGTGTTATGAGCTCGGGCTGAACACCTGCTCGTCCCCCCCGCCCCCGGGGAGCTGCACGGCGGAACAGCGATTCATTAATTAATTAAATGCACGCCCCCCCCCGGGTGCACAGGTGTTACGAGGCCGTGTTGCAGTTCCGCGAGCTCGGGGGAACACCTGCACAAGCGCTGCGGAGGCCCCCCTGTCCTTAACCCTTTCACACCTGGTGTCCATTACCATGTACATCACCTGTTTGAGCGTTTTTTCGATAGTTCTAAAAACACCTGCAGTGTTTTTAGAAGAATTCCTACAGAAATCTGATTTTTTTTTTGTAGCAATTCAAATAAGAGTAACAGCATTTGCGTTGGGTCCCCGATGTCATAAATATTTTCCACCAGTAGATGGCAGCAGCCCCTAAGAAGTGGAGTCGATAACCATTCAAATACTTGAAAAAGTACATTTCGAAGAGTTTTGATTCCAATTTTGGCAGGCTCTCAAAGAATCAGCGAATGCGGTAGGGGGCTGAAAATTGCTACAGAGTACCTGTAGGACATGCAGATAAGTGGTGGAAAAGCACAGGTTGCTGGGCCTTTCGGTTCCCACGCTGCCCCTGTCCTTCAATGCCACTTCAAAGTGCACTGCAGGCCCCTTGAAAAAGTACATTTGGAAGAGTTTTGAAGCCGTGCAAGCAGGTAGAAACACCATTCCAAGGGCTGTAGTATCAGACTAACAGCCTGTAACTGAGCCCAGGGTTTTTAGAGCGATTCCTACAAAATTCAGCTTTTTTCCCATTCAACTAAGGCGACCGCTGCTTTAAGCCTATGGGGCATTTGGAACAGCTTTGGCAGGCTCTCAAAGAATCAGCGAATGTGGTAGGGGGCTGAAAATTGCTACAGAGTACCTGTAGGACATGCAGATAAGTGGTGGGAAAGCACAGGTTGCTGGGCCTTTCGGTTCCCACGCTGCCCCTGTCCTTCAATGCCACTTCAAAGTGCACTGCAGGCCCCTTGAAAAAGTACATTTGGAAGAGTTTTGAAGCCGTGCAAGCAGGTAGAAACACCATTCCAAGGGCTGTAGTATCAGACTAACAGCCTGTAACTGAGCCCAGGGTTTTTAGAGCGATTCCTGCACAATTCAGCTTTTTTCCCATTCAACTAAGGCGACCGCTGCTTTAAGCCTATGGGGCATTTGGAACAGCTTTGGCAGGCTCTCAAAGAATCAGCGAATGTGGTAGGGGGCTGAAAATTGCTACAGAGTACCTGTATTATATGCAGATAATAAATGTAGAAGCACAGGTTTATGGGGCTTTTGGTTGAAATGCAGCAGCTTGCCTTAGATTGACTCATACCGAGAGATTGCAGCACATTTGATCAGAACCTTTTTAAGTGGTTCTCGGCTGTGCGACCAGATAGAAGCTCCATTTAAATGGCTGTAGTATCAGAGAATTAGTCTCTAACAGGATTCAGTGGCCTTGTAATGAATCCTGCAAAAACCGATTGATAAGAAAAAAAATAAAAAGATTACTGGCAGATGCAAATTCACTTCTTTTTTTTTTTTTTTTATTATTTCTCTGGAACAGTAAGGGCTAGAGAAACCATTCAAACAGTTCCTGTATCAGGGTAGTAGGTAGCAATTGTGTACCAAATTTGAGACCAATCCGTTGAAAAACAGAGTTTTTATTCAAAAAAAGCAATTGTGTTTTGTGGATTTCAATGTTAGCCTATGGGATTCTCGTCAAGTTGCGGGTTGGTGTAAAATTCGTATTTTCCCTATAAATACGAAACGCCGGGTGCTATCGTTTCAGGTAGGGCATTGTTATACAGATAAGGGTGTCATCTACACAACGAGACCGTTCCTGGGTTGTAATTCCACACCTGCGCTAAATGGGAACGTGTTATTGTGTCTGTTTTTCCGTTTTTGGTGAAAACGCCTATACGTTTCAATGGGAATCGCATTAAAATTAATATTTCAAGAACCCCTGGTGCTACCACCTCATACGAGGTATCGTTGGATAGGTATGATTGCAAGCTACAAAACAACACCGCGCTCGAGTTTTTATTCGACTGCTACACTAAAGAACGACCTTAAATGGGTTTCGTTTACATTTGGCGAAAAAACGTCCCGTTCAGGTTTTTTTTTTTTTTTTTTTTGAATTAATATTTAAATAACCACAGGTGGTATCAATTGAATCAAGGTATGCCTGGAAAGGTATTACTGCGAGCTACAAAACAAGACCTTTAGCACGGAAACGAGTGTGACCCTAACCCTAACCCCGAGTCGCACTAGTTTTGATGGGCCACAGCTGGAGCTGCGTGCCTGCAACGGAGAGTGGGAGAGCTGGAGACGAGTGGGAGAGCTTGGGAGTGGGACGGCACTTGCATCCCAGTCGGATGCTGGGCTTTGGGACGCTCCGTCCTTTTCACCGGCCATGGATGCGGCCAGGGCAGGGGGATGGATGCCTGGGACACGAGCCCAGTGCGGGGAGCTGCACGGCGGTTCGCCGGGGCCCCGCGTCCCGGGTGAACAGCGATTAATACGAAACGCCAGGTGCTATCGTTTCAGGTAGGGCATTCATTAATTCATTAATTAAATGCACGTCCCCCCCCCCCGGGGTGCACGAGTGTTCTGAGCTCGGGCTGAACACTTGCTCGTCCCCCCCGCCCCCGGTGGAGCTGCACGGCGGAACAGCGATGAATTAATTAAATGCACGTCCCGTGTTCCCCCCGGGAGCACGGGCGTTATGGGTCCGGGGCGGCGGGAGCTGTCCCCGGGGCCGTGGAACCCTGCCCGGGCAAGTGGGAGCAGAGGCCGGGCTGCACTTCCGCGAGCTCGGGCTGAACACCTGCACAAGCGCCGCTGCGGAGACCCGTTCGAAGCAGCCCCGCCGGAGGCCAGCGAAAATAGCCGAGAGTTAAGCCCCCCCTCCCCGCCGTGGCTTCGGCAGCATCGCGCCGCTTCAAGACGGACGGGGCTCTGGTCACGTCACAATCAATTCACATGACCAGAGGCCCGTCCGACGTGACGTGGCCGAAGTCTGCCGAAGACACGGCGGGGAGGGGCTTAACTCTCGGCTATTTTCGGACTCGGCGAGAAGGCAGCAGCGGGACGCTCCGTTCACGGCTCACTCCCCGCGGTCCCCGCTGACCGATCGGAGCCGGTTTTAGCGCTCCAGGCAGTCGGATACTTTAGCGCCTCAGCAGCGGGGGCGACGACCTCTAACATTCCCCGGGGAGCTGCCCGAGTGTAAGGCCGGGACCCCCGTCTGCTGGGGGGAAAAAATACCTGCACGTCCCCCCCCCCCGTGTGCACGGGTGTTATGAGCTCGGGCTGAACACCTGCTCGTCCCCCCCGCCCCCGGGGAGCTGCACGGCGGAACAGCGATTCATTAATTAATTAAATGCACGCCCCCCCCCGGGTGCACAGGTGTTACGAGGCCGTGTTGCAGTTCCGCGAGCTCGGGGGAACACCTGCACAAGCGCTGCGGAGGCCCCCCTGTCCTTAACCCTTTCACACCTGGTGTCCATTACCATGTACATCACCTGTTTGAGCGTTTTTCGATAGTTCTAAAAACACCTGCAGTGTTTTTAGAAGAATTCCTACAGAAATCTGATTTTTTTTTGTAGCAATTCAAATAAGAGTAACAGCATTTGCGTTGGGTCCCCGATGTCATAAATATTTTCCACCAGTAGATGGCAGCAGCCCCTAAGAAGTGGAGTCGATAACCATTCAAATACTTGAAAAAGTACATTTCGAAGAGTTTTGATTCCAATTTTGGCAGGCTCTCAAAGAATCAGCGAATGCGGTAGGGGGCTGAAAATTGCTACAGAGTACCTGTAGGACATGCAGATAAGTGGTGGAAAAGCACAGGTTGCTGGGCCTTTCGGTTCCCACGCTGCCCCTGTCCTTCAATGCCACTTCAAAGTGCACTGCAGGCCCCTTGAAAAAGTACATTTGGAAGAGTTTTGAAGCCGTGCAAGCAGGTAGAAACACCATTCCAAGGGCTGTAGTATCAGACTAACAGCCTGTAACTGAGCCCAGGGTTTTTAGAGCGATTCCTACAAAATTCAGCTTTTTTCCCATTCAACTAAGGCGACCGCTGCTTTAAGCCTATGGGGCATTTGGAACAGCTTTGGCAGGCTCTCAAAGAATCAGCGAATGTGGTAGGGGGCTGAAAATTGCTACAGAGTACCTGTAGGACATGCAGATAAGTGGTGGGAAAGCACAGGTTGCTGGGCCTTTCGGTTCCCACGCTGCCCCTGTCCTTCAATGCCACTTCAAAGTGCACTGCAGGCCCCTTGAAAAAGTACATTTGGAAGAGTTTTGAAGCCGTGCAAGCAGGTAGAAACACCATTCCAAGGGCTGTAGTATCAGACTAACAGCCTGTAACTGAGCCCAGGGTTTTTAGAGCGATTCCTGCACAATTCAGCTTTTTTCCCATTCAACTAAGGCGACCGCTGCTTTAAGCCTATGGGGCATTTGGAACAGCTTTGGCAGGCTCTCAAAGAATCAGCGAATGTGGTAGGGGGCTGAAAATTGCTACAGAGTACCTGTATTATATGCAGATAATAAATGTAGAAGCACAGGTTTATGGGGCTTTTGGTTGAAATGCAGCAGCTTGCCTTAGATTGACTCATACCGAGAGATTGCAGCACATTTGATCAGAACCTTTTTAAGTGGTTCTCGGCTGTGCGACCAGATAGAAGCTCCATTTAAATGGCTGTAGTATCAGAGAATTAGTCTCTAACAGGATTCAGTGGCCTTGTAATGAATCCTGCAAAAACCGATTGATAAGAAAAAAAATAAAAAGATTACTGGCAGATGCAAATTCACTTCTTTTTTTTTTTTTTTTATTATTTCTCTGGAACAGTAAGGGCTAGAGAAACCATTCAAACAGTTCCTGTATCAGGGTAGTAGGTAGCAATTGTGTACCAAATTTGAGACCAATCCGTTGAAAAACAGAGTTTTTATTCAAAAAAAGCAATTGTGTTTTGTGGATTTCAATGTTAGCCTATGGGATTCTCGTCAAGTTGCGGGTTGGTGTAAAATTCGTATTTTCCCTATAAATACGAAACGCCGGGTGCTATCGTTTCAGGTAGGGCATTGTTATACAGATAAGGGTGTCATCTACACAACGAGACCGTTCCTGGGTTGTAATTCCACACCTGCGCTAAATGGGAACGTGTTATTGTGTCTGTTTTTCCGTTTTTGGTGAAAACGCCTATACGTTTCAATGGGAATCGCATTAAAATTAATATTTCAAGAACCCCTGGTGCTACCACCTCATACGAGGTATCGTTGGATAGGTATGATTGCAAGCTACAAAACAACACCGCGCTCGAGTTTTTATTCGACTGCTACACTAAAGAACGACCTTAAATGGGTTTCGTTTACATTTGGCGAAAAAACGTCCCGTTCAGGTTTTTTTTTTTTTTTTTTTTGAATTAATATTTAAATAACCACAGGTGGTATCAATTGAATCAAGGTATGCCTGGAAAGGTATTACTGCGAGCTACAAAACAAGACCTTTAGCACGGAAACGAGTGTGACCCTAACCCTAACCCCGAGTCGCACTAGTTTTGATGGGCCACAGCTGGAGCTGCGTGCCTGCAACGGAGAGTGGGAGAGCTGGAGACGAGTGGGAGAGCTTGGGAGTGGGACGGCACTTGCATCCCAGTCGGATGCTGGGCTTTGGGACGCTCCGTCCTTTTCACCGGCCATGGATGCGGCCAGGGCAGGGGGATGGATGCCTGGGACACGAGCCCAGTGCGGGGAGCTGCACGGCGGTTCGCCGGGGCCCCGCGTCCCGGGTGAACAGCGATTAATACGAAACGCCAGGTGCTATCGTTTCAGGTAGGGCATTCATTAATTCATTAATTAAATGCACGTCCCCCCCCCCCGGGTGCACGAGTGTTCTGAGCTCGGGCTGAACACTTGCTCGTCCCCCCCGCCCCCGGTGGAGCTGCACGGCGGAACAGCGATGAATTAATTAAATGCACGTCCCGTGTTCCCCCCGGGAGCACGGGCGTTATGGGTCCGGGGCGGCGGGAGCTGTCCCCGGGGCCGTGGAACCCTGCCCGGGCAAGTGGGAGCAGAGGCCGGGCTGCACTTCCGCGAGCTCGGGCTGAACACCTGCACAAGCGCCGCTGCGGAGACCCGTTCGAAGCAGCCCCGCCGGAGGCCAGCGAAAATAGCCGAGAGTTAAGCCCCCCCTCCCCGCCGTGGCTTCGGCAGCATCGCGCCGCTTCAAGACGGACGGGGCTCTGGTCACGTCACAATCAATTCACATGACCAGAGGCCCGTCCGACGTGACGTGGCCGAAGTCTGCCGAAGACACGGCGGGGAGGGGCTTAACTCTCGGCTATTTTCGGACTCGGCGAGAAGGCAGCAGCGGGACGCTCCGTTCACGGCTCACTCCCCGCGGTCCCCGCTGACCGATCGGAGCCGGTTTTAGCGCTCCAGGCAGTCGGATACTTTAGCGCCTCAGCAGCGGGGGCGACGACCTCTAACATTCCCCGGGGAGCTGCCCGAGTGTAAGGCCGGGACCCCCGTCTGCTGGGGGGAAAAAATACCTGCACGTCCCCCCCCCCCGTGTGCACGGGTGTTATGAGCTCGGGCTGAACACCTGCTCGTCCCCCCCGCCCCCGGGGAGCTGCACGGCGGAACAGCGATTCATTAATTAATTAAATGCACGCCCCCCCCCGGGTGCACAGGTGTTACGAGGCCGTGTTGCAGTTCCGCGAGCTCGGGGGAACACCTGCACAAGCGCTGCGGAGGCCCCCCTGTCCTTAACCCTTTCACACCTGGTGTCCATTACCATGTACATCACCTGTTTGAGCGTTTTTCGATAGTTCTAAAAACACCTGCAGTGTTTTTAGAAGAATTCCTACAGAAATCTGATTTTTTTTTGTAGCAATTCAAATAAGAGTAACAGCATTTGCGTTGGGTCCCCGATGTCATAAATATTTTCCACCAGTAGATGGCAGCAGCCCCTAAGAAGTGGAGTCGATAACCATTCAAATACTTGAAAAAGTACATTTCGAAGAGTTTTGATTCCAATTTTGGCAGGCTCTCAAAGAATCAGCGAATGCGGTAGGGGGCTGAAAATTGCTACAGAGTACCTGTAGGACATGCAGATAAGTGGTGGAAAAGCACAGGTTGCTGGGCCTTTCGGTTCCCACGCTGCCCCTGTCCTTCAATGCCACTTCAAAGTGCACTGCAGGCCCCTTGAAAAAGTACATTTGGAAGAGTTTTGAAGCCGTGCAAGCAGGTAGAAACACCATTCCAAGGGCTGTAGTATCAGACTAACAGCCTGTAACTGAGCCCAGGGTTTTTAGAGCGATTCCTACAAAATTCAGCTTTTTTCCCATTCAACTAAGGCGACCGCTGCTTTAAGCCTATGGGGCATTTGGAACAGCTTTGGCAGGCTCTCAAAGAATCAGCGAATGTGGTAGGGGGCTGAAAATTGCTACAGAGTACCTGTAGGACATGCAGATAAGTGGTGGGAAAGCACAGGTTGCTGGGCCTTTCGGTTCCCACGCTGCCCCTGTCCTTCAATGCCACTTCAAAGTGCACTGCAGGCCCCTTGAAAAAGTACATTTGGAAGAGTTTTGAAGCCGTGCAAGCAGGTAGAAACACCATTCCAAGGGCTGTAGTATCAGACTAACAGCCTGTAACTGAGCCCAGGGTTTTTAGAGCGATTCCTGCACAATTCAGCTTTTTTCCCATTCAACTAAGGCGACCGCTGCTTTAAGCCTATGGGGCATTTGGAACAGCTTTGGCAGGCTCTCAAAGAATCAGCGAATGTGGTAGGGGGCTGAAAATTGCTACAGAGTACCTGTATTATATGCAGATAATAAATGTAGAAGCACAGGTTTATGGGGCTTTTGGTTGAAATGCAGCAGCTTGCCTTAGATTGACTCATACCGAGAGATTGCAGCACATTTGATCAGAACCTTTTTAAGTGGTTCTCGGCTGTGCGACCAGATAGAAGCTCCATTTAAATGGCTGTAGTATCAGAGAATTAGTCTCTAACAGGATTCAGTGGCCTTGTAATGAATCCTGCAAAAACCGATTGATAAGAAAAAAAATAAAAAGATTACTGGCAGATGCAAATTCACTTCTTTTTTTTTTTTTTTTATTATTTCTCTGGAACAGTAAGGGCTAGAGAAACCATTCAAACAGTTCCTGTATCAGGGTAGTAGGTAGCAATTGTGTACCAAATTTGAGACCAATCCGTTGAAAAACAGAGTTTTTATTCAAAAAAAGCAATTGTGTTTTGTGGATTTCAATGTTAGCCTATGGGATTCTCGTCAAGTTGCGGGTTGGTGTAAAATTCGTATTTTCCCTATAAATACGAAACGCCGGGTGCTATCGTTTCAGGTAGGGCATTGTTATACAGATAAGGGTGTCATCTACACAACGAGACCGTTCCTGGGTTGTAATTCCACACCTGCGCTAAATGGGAACGTGTTATTGTGTCTGTTTTTCCGTTTTTGGTGAAAACGCCTATACGTTTCAATGGGAATCGCATTAAAATTAATATTTCAAGAACCCCTGGTGCTACCACCTCATACGAGGTATCGTTGGATAGGTATGATTGCAAGCTACAAAACAACACCGCGCTCGAGTTTTTATTCGACTGCTACACTAAAGAACGACCTTAAATGGGTTTCGTTTACATTTGGCGAAAAAACGTCCCGTTCAGGTTTTTTTTTTTTTTTTTTTTGAATTAATATTTAAATAACCACAGGTGGTATCAATTGAATCAAGGTATGCCTGGAAAGGTATTACTGCGAGCTACAAAACAAGACCTTTAGCACGGAAACGAGTGTGACCCTAACCCTAACCCCGAGTCGCACTAGTTTTGATGGGCCACAGCTGGAGCTGCGTGCCTGCAACGGAGAGTGGGAGAGCTGGAGACGAGTGGGAGAGCTTGGGAGTGGGACGGCACTTGCATCCCAGTCGGATGCTGGGCTTTGGGACGCTCCGTCCTTTTCACCGGCCATGGATGCGGCCAGGGCAGGGGGATGGATGCCTGGGACACGAGCCCAGTGCGGGGAGCTGCACGGCGGTTCGCCGGGGCCCCGCGTCCCGGGTGAACAGCGATTAATACGAAACGCCAGGTGCTATCGTTTCAGGTAGGGCATTCATTAATTCATTAATTAAATGCACGTCCCCCCCCCCCGGGTGCACGAGTGTTCTGAGCTCGGGCTGAACACTTGCTCGTCCCCCCCGCCCCCGGTGGAGCTGCACGGCGGAACAGCGATGAATTAATTAAATGCACGTCCCGTGTTCCCCCCGGGAGCACGGGCGTTATGGGTCCGGGGCGGCGGGAGCTGTCCCCGGGGCCGTGGAACCCTGCCCGGGCAAGTGGGAGCAGAGGCCGGGCTGCACTTCCGCGAGCTCGGGCTGAACACCTGCACAAGCGCCGCTGCGGAGACCCGTTCGAAGCAGCCCCGCCGGAGGCCAGCGAAAATAGCCGAGAGTTAAGCCCCCCCTCCCCGCCGTGGCTTCGGCAGCATCGCGCCGCTTCAAGACGGACGGGGCTCTGGTCACGTCACAATCAATTCACATGACCAGAGGCCCGTCCGACGTGACGTGGCCGAAGTCTGCCGAAGACACGGCGGGGAGGGGCTTAACTCTCGGCTATTTTCGGACTCGGCGAGAAGGCAGCAGCGGGACGCTCCGTTCACGGCTCACTCCCCGCGGTCCCCGCTGACCGATCGGAGCCGGTTTTAGCGCTCCAGGCAGTCGGATACTTTAGCGCCTCAGCAGCGGGGGCGACGACCTCTAACATTCCCCGGGGAGCTGCCCGAGTGTAAGGCCGGGACCCCCGTCTGCTGGGGGGAAAAAATACCTGCACGTCCCCCCCCCCGTGTGCACGGGTGTTATGAGCTCGGGCTGAACACCTGCTCGTCCCCCCCGCCCCCGGGGAGCTGCACGGCGGAACAGCGATTCATTAATTAATTAAATGCACGCCCCCCCCCGGGTGCACAGGTGTTACGAGGCCGTGTTGCAGTTCCGCGAGCTCGGGGGAACACCTGCACAAGCGCTGCGGAGGCCCCCCTGTCCTTAACCCTTTCACACCTGGTGTCCATTACCATGTACATCACCTGTTTGAGCGTTTTTCGATAGTTCTAAAAACACCTGCAGTGTTTTTAGAAGAATTCCTACAGAAATCTGATTTTTTTTTGTAGCAATTCAAATAAGAGTAACAGCATTTGCGTTGGGTCCCCGATGTCATAAATATTTTCCACCAGTAGATGGCAGCAGCCCCTAAGAAGTGGAGTCGATAACCATTCAAATACTTGAAAAAGTACATTTCGAAGAGTTTTGATTCCAATTTTGGCAGGCTCTCAAAGAATCAGCGAATGCGGTAGGGGGCTGAAAATTGCTACAGAGTACCTGTAGGACATGCAGATAAGTGGTGGAAAAGCACAGGTTGCTGGGCCTTTCGGTTCCCACGCTGCCCCTGTCCTTCAATGCCACTTCAAAGTGCACTGCAGGCCCCTTGAAAAAGTACATTTGGAAGAGTTTTGAAGCCGTGCAAGCAGGTAGAAACACCATTCCAAGGGCTGTAGTATCAGACTAACAGCCTGTAACTGAGCCCAGGGTTTTTAGAGCGATTCCTACAAAATTCAGCTTTTTTCCCATTCAACTAAGGCGACCGCTGCTTTAAGCCTATGGGGCATTTGGAACAGCTTTGGCAGGCTCTCAAAGAATCAGCGAATGTGGTAGGGGGCTGAAAATTGCTACAGAGTACCTGTAGGACATGCAGATAAGTGGTGGGAAAGCACAGGTTGCTGGGCCTTTCGGTTCCCACGCTGCCCCTGTCCTTCAATGCCACTTCAAAGTGCACTGCAGGCCCCTTGAAAAAGTACATTTGGAAGAGTTTTGAAGCCGTGCAAGCAGGTAGAAACACCATTCCAAGGGCTGTAGTATCAGACTAACAGCCTGTAACTGAGCCCAGGGTTTTTAGAGCGATTCCTGCACAATTCAGCTTTTTTCCCATTCAACTAAGGCGACCGCTGCTTTAAGCCTATGGGGCATTTGGAACAGCTTTGGCAGGCTCTCAAAGAATCAGCGAATGTGGTAGGGGGCTGAAAATTGCTACAGAGTACCTGTATTATATGCAGATAATAAATGTAGAAGCACAGGTTTATGGGGCTTTTGGTTGAAATGCAGCAGCTTGCCTTAGATTGACTCATACCGAGAGATTGCAGCACATTTGATCAGAACCTTTTTAAGTGGTTCTCGGCTGTGCGACCAGATAGAAGCTCCATTTAAATGGCTGTAGTATCAGAGAATTAGTCTCTAACAGGATTCAGTGGCCTTGTAATGAATCCTGCAAAAACCGATTGATAAGAAAAAAAATAAAAAGATTACTGGCAGATGCAAATTCACTTCTTTTTTTTTTTTTTTTATTATTTCTCTGGAACAGTAAGGGCTAGAGAAACCATTCAAACAGTTCCTGTATCAGGGTAGTAGGTAGCAATTGTGTACCAAATTTGAGACCAATCCGTTGAAAAACAGAGTTTTTATTCAAAAAAAGCAATTGTGTTTTGTGGATTTCAATGTTAGCCTATGGGATTCTCGTCAAGTTGCGGGTTGGTGTAAAATTCGTATTTTCCCTATAAATACGAAACGCCGGGTGCTATCGTTTCAGGTAGGGCATTGTTATACAGATAAGGGTGTCATCTACACAACGAGACCGTTCCTGGGTTGTAATTCCACACCTGCGCTAAATGGGAACGTGTTATTGTGTCTGTTTTTCCGTTTTTGGTGAAAACGCCTATACGTTTCAATGGGAATCGCATTAAAATTAATATTTCAAGAACCCCTGGTGCTACCACCTCATACGAGGTATCGTTGGATAGGTATGATTGCAAGCTACAAAACAACACCGCGCTCGAGTTTTTATTCGACTGCTACACTAAAGAACGACCTTAAATGGGTTTCGTTTACATTTGGCGAAAAAACGTCCCGTTCAGGTTTTTTTTTTTTTTTTTTTTGAATTAATATTTAAATAACCACAGGTGGTATCAATTGAATCAAGGTATGCCTGGAAAGGTATTACTGCGAGCTACAAAACAAGACCTTTAGCACGGAAACGAGTGTGACCCTAACCCTAACCCCGAGTCGCACTAGTTTTGATGGGCCACAGCTGGAGCTGCGTGCCTGCAACGGAGAGTGGGAGAGCTGGAGACGAGTGGGAGAGCTTGGGAGTGGGACGGCACTTGCATCCCAGTCGGATGCTGGGCTTTGGGACGCTCCGTCCTTTTCACCGGCCATGGATGCGGCCAGGGCAGGGGGATGGATGCCTGGGACACGAGCCCAGTGCGGGGAGCTGCACGGCGGTTCGCCGGGGCCCCGCGTCCCGGGTGAACAGCGATTAATACGAAACGCCAGGTGCTATCGTTTCAGGTAGGGCATTCATTAATTCATTAATTAAATGCACGTCCCCCCCCCCCGGGTGCACGAGTGTTCTGAGCTCGGGCTGAACACTTGCTCGTCCCCCCCGCCCCCGGTGGAGCTGCACGGCGGAACAGCGATGAATTAATTAAATGCACGTCCCGTGTTCCCCCCGGGAGCACGGGCGTTATGGGTCCGGGGCGGCGGGAGCTGTCCCCGGGGCCGTGGAACCCTGCCCGGGCAAGTGGGAGCAGAGGCCGGGCTGCACTTCCGCGAGCTCGGGCTGAACACCTGCACAAGCGCCGCTGCGGAGACCCGTTCGAAGCAGCCCCGCCGGAGGCCAGCGAAAATAGCCGAGAGTTAAGCCCCCCCTCCCCGCCGTGGCTTCGGCAGCATCGCGCCGCTTCAAGACGGACGGGGCTCTGGTCACGTCACAATCAATTCACATGACCAGAGGCCCGTCCGACGTGACGTGGCCGAAGTCTGCCGAAGACACGGCGGGGAGGGGCTTAACTCTCGGCTATTTTCGGACTCGGCGAGAAGGCAGCAGCGGGACGCTCCGTTCACGGCTCACTCCCCGCGGTCCCCGCTGACCGATCGGAGCCGGTTTTAGCGCTCCAGGCAGTCGGATACTTTAGCGCCTCAGCAGCGGGGGCGACGACCTCTAACATTCCCCGGGGAGCTGCCCGAGTGTAAGGCCGGGACCCCCGTCTGCTGGGGGGAAAAAATACCTGCACGTCCCCCCCCCCCGTGTGCACGGGTGTTATGAGCTCGGGCTGAACACCTGCTCGTCCCCCCCGCCCCCGGGGAGCTGCACGGCGGAACAGCGATTCATTAATTAATTAAATGCACGCCACCTGCAGTGTTTTTAGAAGAATTCCTACAGAAATCTGATTTTTTTTTGTAGCAATTCAAATAAGAGTAACAGCATTTGCGTTGGGTCCCCGATGTCATAAATATTTTCCACCAGTAGATGGCAGCAGCCCCTAAGAAGTGGAGTCGATAACCATTCAAATACTTGAAAAAGTACATTTCGAAGAGTTTTGATTCCAATTTTGGCAGGCTCTCAAAGAATCAGCGAATGCGGTAGGGGGCTGAAAATTGCTACAGAGTACCTGTAGGACATGCAGATAAGTGGTGGAAAAGCACAGGTTGCTGGGCCTTTCGGTTCCCACGCTGCCCCTGTCCTTCAATGCCACTTCAAAGTGCACTGCAGGCCCCTTGAAAAAGTACATTTGGAAGAGTTTTGAAGCCGTGCAAGCAGGTAGAAACACCATTCCAAGGGCTGTAGTATCAGACTAACAGCCTGTAACTGAGCCCAGGGTTTTTAGAGCGATTCCTACAAAATTCAGCTTTTTTCCCATTCAACTAAGGCGACCGCTGCTTTAAGCCTATGGGGCATTTGGAACAGCTTTGGCAGGCTCTCAAAGAATCAGCGAATGTGGTAGGGGGCTGAAAATTGCTACAGAGTACCTGTAGGACATGCAGATAAGTGGTGGGAAAGCACAGGTTGCTGGGCCTTTCGGTTCCCACGCTGCCCCTGTCCTTCAATGCCACTTCAAAGTGCACTGCAGGCCCCTTGAAAAAGTACATTTGGAAGAGTTTTGAAGCCGTGCAAGCAGGTAGAAACACCATTCCAAGGGCTGTAGTATCAGACTAACAGCCTGTAACTGAGCCCAGGGTTTTTAGAGCGATTCCTGCACAATTCAGCTTTTTTCCCATTCAACTAAGGCGACCGCTGCTTTAAGCCTATGGGGCATTTGGAACAGCTTTGGCAGGCTCTCAAAGAATCAGCGAATGTGGTAGGGGGCTGAAAATTGCTACAGAGTACCTGTATTATATGCAGATAATAAATGTAGAAGCACAGGTTTATGGGGCTTTTGGTTGAAATGCAGCAGCTTGCCTTAGATTGACTCATACCGAGAGATTGCAGCACATTTGATCAGAACCTTTTTAAGTGGTTCTCGGCTGTGCGACCAGATAGAAGCTCCATTTAAATGGCTGTAGTATCAGAGAATTAGTCTCTAACAGGATTCAGTGGCCTTGTAATGAATCCTGCAAAAACCGATTGATAAGAAAAAAAATAAAAAGATTACTGGCAGATGCAAATTCACTTCTTTTTTTTTTTTTTTTATTATTTCTCTGGAACAGTAAGGGCTAGAGAAACCATTCAAACAGTTCCTGTATCAGGGTAGTAGGTAGCAATTGTGTACCAAATTTGAGACCAATCCGTTGAAAAACAGAGTTTTTATTCAAAAAAAGCAATTGTGTTTTGTGGATTTCAATGTTAGCCTATGGGATTCTCGTCAAGTTGCGGGTTGGTGTAAAATTCGTATTTTCCCTATAAATACGAAACGCCGGGTGCTATCGTTTCAGGTAGGGCATTGTTATACAGATAAGGGTGTCATCTACACAACGAGACCGTTCCTGGGTTGTAATTCCACACCTGCGCTAAATGGGAACGTGTTATTGTGTCTGTTTTTCCGTTTTTGGTGAAAACGCCTATACGTTTCAATGGGAATCGCATTAAAATTAATATTTCAAGAACCCCTGGTGCTACCACCTCATACGAGGTATCGTTGGATAGGTATGATTGCAAGCTACAAAACAACACCGCGCTCGAGTTTTTATTCGACTGCTACACTAAAGAACGACCTTAAATGGGTTTCGTTTACATTTGGCGAAAAAACGTCCCGTTCAGGTTTTTTTTTTTTTTTTTTTTGAATTAATATTTAAATAACCACAGGTGGTATCAATTGAATCAAGGTATGCCTGGAAAGGTATTACTGCGAGCTACAAAACAAGACCTTTAGCACGGAAACGAGTGTGACCCTAACCCTAACCCCGAGTCGCACTAGTTTTGATGGGCCACAGCTGGAGCTGCGTGCCTGCAACGGAGAGTGGGAGAGCTGGAGACGAGTGGGAGAGCTTGGGAGTGGGACGGCACTTGCATCCCAGTCGGATGCTGGGCTTTGGGACGCTCCGTCCTTTTCACCGGCCATGGATGCGGCCAGGGCAGGGGGATGGATGCCTGGGACACGAGCCCAGTGCGGGGAGCTGCACGGCGGTTCGCCGGGGCCCCGCGTCCCGGGTGAACAGCGATTAATACGAAACGCCAGGTGCTATCGTTTCAGGTAGGGCATTCATTAATTCATTAATTAAATGCACGTCCCCCCCCCCCGGGTGCACGAGTGTTCTGAGCTCGGGCTGAACACTTGCTCGTCCCCCCCGCCCCCGGTGGAGCTGCACGGCGGAACAGCGATGAATTAATTAAATGCACGTCCCGTGTTCCCCCCGGGAGCACGGGCGTTATGGGTCCGGGGCGGCGGGAGCTGTCCCCGGGGCCGTGGAACCCTGCCCGGGCAAGTGGGAGCAGAGGCCGGGCTGCACTTCCGCGAGCTCGGGCTGAACACCTGCACAAGCGCCGCTGCGGAGACCCGTTCGAAGCAGCCCCGCCGGAGGCCAGCGAAAATAGCCGAGAGTTAAGCCCCCCCTCCCCGCCGTGGCTTCGGCAGCATCGCGCCGCTTCAAGACGGACGGGGCTCTGGTCACGTCACAATCAATTCACATGACCAGAGGCCCGTCCGACGTGACGTGGCCGAAGTCTGCCGAAGACACGGCGGGGAGGGGCTTAACTCTCGGCTATTTTCGGACTCGGCGAGAAGGCAGCAGCGGGACGCTCCGTTCACGGCTCACTCCCCGCGGTCCCCGCTGACCGATCGGAGCCGGTTTTAGCGCTCCAGGCAGTCGGATACTTTAGCGCCTCAGCAGCGGGGGCGACGACCTCTAACATTCCCCGGGGAGCTGCCCGAGTGTAAGGCCGGGACCCCCGTCTGCTGGGGGGAAAAAATACCTGCACGTCCCCCCCCCCCGTGTGCACGGGTGTTATGAGCTCGGGCTGAACACCTGCTCGTCCCCCCCGCCCCCGGGGAGCTGCACGGCGGAACAGCGATTCATTAATTAATTAAATGCACGCCACCTGCAGTGTTTTTAGAAGAATTCCTACAGAAATCTGATTTTTTTTTGTAGCAATTCAAATAAGAGTAACAGCATTTGCGTTGGGTCCCCGATGTCATAAATATTTTCCACCAGTAGATGGCAGCAGCCCCTAAGAAGTGGAGTCGATAACCATTCAAATACTTGAAAAAGTACATTTCGAAGAGTTTTGATTCCAATTTTGGCAGGCTCTCAAAGAATCAGCGAATGCGGTAGGGGGCTGAAAATTGCTACAGAGTACCTGTAGGACATGCAGATAAGTGGTGGAAAAGCACAGGTTGCTGGGCCTTTCGGTTCCCACGCTGCCCCTGTCCTTCAATGCCACTTCAAAGTGCACTGCAGGCCCCTTGAAAAAGTACATTTGGAAGAGTTTTGAAGCCGTGCAAGCAGGTAGAAACACCATTCCAAGGGCTGTAGTATCAGACTAACAGCCTGTAACTGAGCCCAGGGTTTTTAGAGCGATTCCTACAAAATTCAGCTTTTTTCCCATTCAACTAAGGCGACCGCTGCTTTAAGCCTATGGGGCATTTGGAACAGCTTTGGCAGGCTCTCAAAGAATCAGCGAATGTGGTAGGGGGCTGAAAATTGCTACAGAGTACCTGTAGGACATGCAGATAAGTGGTGGGAAAGCACAGGTTGCTGGGCCTTTCGGTTCCCACGCTGCCCCTGTCCTTCAATGCCACTTCAAAGTGCACTGCAGGCCCCTTGAAAAAGTACATTTGGAAGAGTTTTGAAGCCGTGCAAGCAGGTAGAAACACCATTCCAAGGGCTGTAGTATCAGACTAACAGCCTGTAACTGAGCCCAGGGTTTTTAGAGCGATTCCTGCACAATTCAGCTTTTTTCCCATTCAACTAAGGCGACCGCTGCTTTAAGCCTATGGGGCATTTGGAACAGCTTTGGCAGGCTCTCAAAGAATCAGCGAATGTGGTAGGGGGCTGAAAATTGCTACAGAGTACCTGTATTATATGCAGATAATAAATGTAGAAGCACAGGTTTATGGGGCTTTTGGTTGAAATGCAGCAGCTTGCCTTAGATTGACTCATACCGAGAGATTGCAGCACATTTGATCAGAACCTTTTTAAGTGGTTCTCGGCTGTGCGACCAGATAGAAGCTCCATTTAAATGGCTGTAGTATCAGAGAATTAGTCTCTAACAGGATTCAGTGGCCTTGTAATGAATCCTGCAAAAACCGATTGATAAGAAAAAAAATAAAAAGATTACTGGCAGATGCAAATTCACTTCTTTTTTTTTTTTTTTTATTATTTCTCTGGAACAGTAAGGGCTAGAGAAACCATTCAAACAGTTCCTGTATCAGGGTAGTAGGTAGCAATTGTGTACCAAATTTGAGACCAATCCGTTGAAAAACAGAGTTTTTATTCAAAAAAAGCAATTGTGTTTTGTGGATTTCAATGTTAGCCTATGGGATTCTCGTCAAGTTGCGGGTTGGTGTAAAATTCGTATTTTCCCTATAAATACGAAACGCCGGGTGCTATCGTTTCAGGTAGGGCATTGTTATACAGATAAGGGTGTCATCTACACAACGAGACCGTTCCTGGGTTGTAATTCCACACCTGCGCTAAATGGGAACGTGTTATTGTGTCTGTTTTTCCGTTTTTGGTGAAAACGCCTATACGTTTCAATGGGAATCGCATTAAAATTAATATTTCAAGAACCCCTGGTGCTACCACCTCATACGAGGTATCGTTGGATAGGTATGATTGCAAGCTACAAAACAACACCGCGCTCGAGTTTTTATTCGACTGCTACACTAAAGAACGACCTTAAATGGGTTTCGTTTACATTTGGCGAAAAAACGTCCCGTTCAGGTTTTTTTTTTTTTTTTTTTTTGAATTAATATTTAAATAACCACAGGTGGTATCAATTGAATCAAGGTATGCCTGGAAAGGTATTACTGCGAGCTACAAAACAAGACCTTTAGCACGGAAACGAGTGTGACCCTAACCCTAACCCCGAGTCGCACTAGTTTTGATGGGCCACAGCTGGAGCTGCGTGCCTGCAACGGAGAGTGGGAGAGCTGGAGACGAGTGGGAGAGCTTGGGAGTGGGACGGCACTTGCATCCCAGTCGGATGCTGGGCTTTGGGACGCTCCGTCCTTTTCACCGGCCATGGATGCGGCCAGGGCAGGGGGATGGATGCCTGGGACACGAGCCCAGTGCGGGGAGCTGCACGGCGGTTCGCCGGGGCCCCGCGTCCCGGGTGAACAGCGATTAATACGAAACGCCAGGTGCTATCGTTTCAGGTAGGGCATTCATTAATTCATTAATTAAATGCACGTCCCCCCCCCCCGGGTGCACGAGTGTTCTGAGCTCGGGCTGAACACTTGCTCGTCCCCCCCGCCCCCGGTGGAGCTGCACGGCGGAACAGCGATGAATTAATTAAATGCACGTCCCGTGTTCCCCCCGGGAGCACGGGCGTTATGGGTCCGGGGCGGCGGGAGCTGTCCCCGGGGCCGTGGAACCCTGCCCGGGCAAGTGGGAGCAGAGGCCGGGCTGCACTTCCGCGAGCTCGGGCTGAACACCTGCACAAGCGCCGCTGCGGAGACCCGTTCGAAGCAGCCCCGCCGGAGGCCAGCGAAAATAGCCGAGAGTTAAGCCCCCCCTCCCCGCCGTGGCTTCGGCAGCATCGCGCCGCTTCAAGACGGACGGGGCTCTGGTCACGTCACAATCAATTCACATGACCAGAGGCCCGTCCGACGTGACGTGGCCGAAGTCTGCCGAAGACACGGCGGGGAGGGGCTTAACTCTCGGCTATTTTCGGACTCGGCGAGAAGGCAGCAGCGGGACGCTCCGTTCACGGCTCACTCCCCGCGGTCCCCGCTGACCGATCGGAGCCGGTTTTAGCGCTCCAGGCAGTCGGATACTTTAGCGCCTCAGCAGCGGGGGCGACGACCTCTAACATTCCCCGGGGAGCTGCCCGAGTGTAAGGCCGGGACCCCCGTCTGCTGGGGGGAAAAAATACCTGCACGTCCCCCCCCCCCGTGTGCACGGGTGTTATGAGCTCGGGCTGAACACCTGCTCGTCCCCCCCGCCCCCGGGGAGCTGCACGGCGGAACAGCGATTCATTAATTAATTAAATGCACGCCCCCCCCCGGGTGCACAGGTGTTACGAGGCCGTGTTGCAGTTCCGCGAGCTCGGGGGAACACCTGCACAAGCGCTGCGGAGGCCCCCCTGTCCTTAACCCTTTCACACCTGGTGTCCATTACCATGTACATCACCTGTTTGAGCGTTTTTCGATAGTTCTAAAAACACCTGCAGTGTTTTTAGAAGAATTCCTACAGAAATCTGATTTTTTTTTGTAGCAATTCAAATAAGAGTAACAGCATTTGCGTTGGGTCCCCGATGTCATAAATATTTTCCACCAGTAGATGGCAGCAGCCCCTAAGAAGTGGAGTCGATAACCATTCAAATACTTGAAAAAGTACATTTCGAAGAGTTTTGATTCCAATTTTGGCAGGCTCTCAAAGAATCAGCGAATGCGGTAGGGGGCTGAAAATTGCTACAGAGTACCTGTAGGACATGCAGATAAGTGGTGGAAAAGCACAGGTTGCTGGGCCTTTCGGTTCCCACGCTGCCCCTGTCCTTCAATGCCACTTCAAAGTGCACTGCAGGCCCCTTGAAAAAGTACATTTGGAAGAGTTTTGAAGCCGTGCAAGCAGGTAGAAACACCATTCCAAGGGCTGTAGTATCAGACTAACAGCCTGTAACTGAGCCCAGGGTTTTTAGAGCGATTCCTACAAAATTCAGCTTTTTTCCCATTCAACTAAGGCGACCGCTGCTTTAAGCCTATGGGGCATTTGGAACAGCTTTGGCAGGCTCTCAAAGAATCAGCGAATGTGGTAGGGGGCTGAAAATTGCTACAGAGTACCTGTAGGACATGCAGATAAGTGGTGGGAAAGCACAGGTTGCTGGGCCTTTCGGTTCCCACGCTGCCCCTGTCCTTCAATGCCACTTCAAAGTGCACTGCAGGCCCCTTGAAAAAGTACATTTGGAAGAGTTTTGAAGCCGTGCAAGCAGGTAGAAACACCATTCCAAGGGCTGTAGTATCAGACTAACAGCCTGTAACTGAGCCCAGGGTTTTTAGAGCGATTCCTGCACAATTCAGCTTTTTTCCCATTCAACTAAGGCGACCGCTGCTTTAAGCCTATGGGGCATTTGGAACAGCTTTGGCAGGCTCTCAAAGAATCAGCGAATGTGGTAGGGGGCTGAAAATTGCTACAGAGTACCTGTATTATATGCAGATAATAAATGTAGAAGCACAGGTTTATGGGGCTTTTGGTTGAAATGCAGCAGCTTGCCTTAGATTGACTCATACCGAGAGATTGCAGCACATTTGATCAGAACCTTTTTAAGTGGTTCTCGGCTGTGCGACCAGATAGAAGCTCCATTTAAATGGCTGTAGTATCAGAGAATTAGTCTCTAACAGGATTCAGTGGCCTTGTAATGAATCCTGCAAAAACCGATTGATAAGAAAAAAAATAAAAAGATTACTGGCAGATGCAAATTCACTTCTTTTTTTTTTTTTTTTATTATTTCTCTGGAACAGTAAGGGCTAGAGAAACCATTCAAACAGTTCCTGTATCAGGGTAGTAGGTAGCAATTGTGTACCAAATTTGAGACCAATCCGTTGAAAAACAGAGTTTTTATTCAAAAAAAGCAATTGTGTTTTGTGGATTTCAATGTTAGCCTATGGGATTCTCGTCAAGTTGCGGGTTGGTGTAAAATTCGTATTTTCCCTATAAATACGAAACGCCGGGTGCTATCGTTTCAGGTAGGGCATTGTTATACAGATAAGGGTGTCATCTACACAACGAGACCGTTCCTGGGTTGTAATTCCACACCTGCGCTAAATGGGAACGTGTTATTGTGTCTGTTTTTCCGTTTTTGGTGAAAACGCCTATACGTTTCAATGGGAATCGCATTAAAATTAATATTTCAAGAACCCCTGGTGCTACCACCTCATACGAGGTATCGTTGGATAGGTATGATTGCAAGCTACAAAACAACACCGCGCTCGAGTTTTTATTCGACTGCTACACTAAAGAACGACCTTAAATGGGTTTCGTTTACATTTGGCGAAAAAACGTCCCGTTCAGGTTTTTTTTTTTTTTTTTTTTTGAATTAATATTTAAATAACCACAGGTGGTATCAATTGAATCAAGGTATGCCTGGAAAGGTATTACTGCGAGCTACAAAACAAGACCTTTAGCACGGAAACGAGTGTGACCCTAACCCTAACCCCGAGTCGCACTAGTTTTGATGGGCCACAGCTGGAGCTGCGTGCCTGCAACGGAGAGTGGGAGAGCTGGAGACGAGTGGGAGAGCTTGGGAGTGGGACGGCACTTGCATCCCAGTCGGATGCTGGGCTTTGGGACGCTCCGTCCTTTTCACCGGCCATGGATGCGGCCAGGGCAGGGGGATGGATGCCTGGGACACGAGCCCAGTGCGGGGAGCTGCACGGCGGTTCGCCGGGGCCCCGCGTCCCGGGTGAACAGCGATTAATACGAAACGCCAGGTGCTATCGTTTCAGGTAGGGCATTCATTAATTCATTAATTAAATGCACGTCCCCCCCCCCCGGGTGCACGAGTGTTCTGAGCTCGGGCTGAACACTTGCTCGTCCCCCCCGCCCCCGGTGGAGCTGCACGGCGGAACAGCGATGAATTAATTAAATGCACGTCCCGTGTTCCCCCCGGGAGCACGGGCGTTATGGGTCCGGGGCGGCGGGAGCTGTCCCCGGGGCCGTGGAACCCTGCCCGGGCAAGTGGGAGCAGAGGCCGGGCTGCACTTCCGCGAGCTCGGGCTGAACACCTGCACAAGCGCCGCTGCGGAGACCCGTTCGAAGCAGCCCCGCCGGAGGCCAGCGAAAATAGCCGAGAGTTAAGCCCCCCCTCCCCGCCGTGGCTTCGGCAGCATCGCGCCGCTTCAAGACGGACGGGGCTCTGGTCACGTCACAATCAATTCACATGACCAGAGGCCCGTCCGACGTGACGTGGCCGAAGTCTGCCGAAGACACGGCGGGGAGGGGCTTAACTCTCGGCTATTTTCGGACTCGGCGAGAAGGCAGCAGCGGGACGCTCCGTTCACGGCTCACTCCCCGCGGTCCCCGCTGACCGATCGGAGCCGGTTTTAGCGCTCCAGGCAGTCGGATACTTTAGCGCCTCAGCAGCGGGGGCGACGACCTCTAACATTCCCCGGGGAGCTGCCCGAGTGTAAGGCCGGGACCCCCGTCTGCTGGGGGGAAAAAATACCTGCACGTCCCCCCCCCCCGTGTGCACGGGTGTTATGAGCTCGGGCTGAACACCTGCTCGTCCCCCCCGCCCCCGGGGAGCTGCACGGCGGAACAGCGATTCATTAATTAATTAAATGCACGCCCCCCCCCGGGTGCACAGGTGTTACGAGGCCGTGTTGCAGTTCCGCGAGCTCGGGGGAACACCTGCACAAGCGCTGCGGAGGCCCCCCTGTCCTTAACCCTTTCACACCTGGTGTCCATTACCATGTACATCACCTGTTTGAGCGTTTTTCGATAGTTCTAAAAACACCTGCAGTGTTTTTAGAAGAATTCCTACAGAAATCTGATTTTTTTTTGTAGCAATTCAAATAAGAGTAACAGCATTTGCGTTGGGTCCCCGATGTCATAAATATTTTCCACCAGTAGATGGCAGCAGCCCCTAAGAAGTGGAGTCGATAACCATTCAAATACTTGAAAAAGTACATTTCGAAGAGTTTTGATTCCAATTTTGGCAGGCTCTCAAAGAATCAGCGAATGCGGTAGGGGGCTGAAAATTGCTACAGAGTACCTGTAGGACATGCAGATAAGTGGTGGAAAAGCACAGGTTGCTGGGCCTTTCGGTTCCCACGCTGCCCCTGTCCTTCAATGCCACTTCAAAGTGCACTGCAGGCCCCTTGAAAAAGTACATTTGGAAGAGTTTTGAAGCCGTGCAAGCAGGTAGAAACACCATTCCAAGGGCTGTAGTATCAGACTAACAGCCTGTAACTGAGCCCAGGGTTTTTAGAGCGATTCCTACAAAATTCAGCTTTTTTCCCATTCAACTAAGGCGACCGCTGCTTTAAGCCTATGGGGCATTTGGAACAGCTTTGGCAGGCTCTCAAAGAATCAGCGAATGTGGTAGGGGGCTGAAAATTGCTACAGAGTACCTGTAGGACATGCAGATAAGTGGTGGGAAAGCACAGGTTGCTGGGCCTTTCGGTTCCCACGCTGCCCCTGTCCTTCAATGCCACTTCAAAGTGCACTGCAGGCCCCTTGAAAAAGTACATTTGGAAGAGTTTTGAAGCCGTGCAAGCAGGTAGAAACACCATTCCAAGGGCTGTAGTATCAGACTAACAGCCTGTAACTGAGCCCAGGGTTTTTAGAGCGATTCCTGCACAATTCAGCTTTTTTCCCATTCAACTAAGGCGACCGCTGCTTTAAGCCTATGGGGCATTTGGAACAGCTTTGGCAGGCTCTCAAAGAATCAGCGAATGTGGTAGGGGGCTGAAAATTGCTACAGAGTACCTGTATTATATGCAGATAATAAATGTAGAAGCACAGGTTTATGGGGCTTTTGGTTGAAATGCAGCAGCTTGCCTTAGATTGACTCATACCGAGAGATTGCAGCACATTTGATCAGAACCTTTTTAAGTGGTTCTCGGCTGTGCGACCAGATAGAAGCTCCATTTAAATGGCTGTAGTATCAGAGAATTAGTCTCTAACAGGATTCAGTGGCCTTGTAATGAATCCTGCAAAAACCGATTGATAAGAAAAAAAATAAAAAGATTACTGGCAGATGCAAATTCACTTCTTTTTTTTTTTTTTTTATTATTTCTCTGGAACAGTAAGGGCTAGAGAAACCATTCAAACAGTTCCTGTATCAGGGTAGTAGGTAGCAATTGTGTACCAAATTTGAGACCAATCCGTTGAAAAACAGAGTTTTTATTCAAAAAAAGCAATTGTGTTTTGTGGATTTCAATGTTAGCCTATGGGATTCTCGTCAAGTTGCGGGTTGGTGTAAAATTCGTATTTTCCCTATAAATACGAAACGCCGGGTGCTATCGTTTCAGGTAGGGCATTGTTATACAGATAAGGGTGTCATCTACACAACGAGACCGTTCCTGGGTTGTAATTCCACACCTGCGCTAAATGGGAACGTGTTATTGTGTCTGTTTTTCCGTTTTTGGTGAAAACGCCTATACGTTTCAATGGGAATCGCATTAAAATTAATATTTCAAGAACCCCTGGTGCTACCACCTCATACGAGGTATCGTTGGATAGGTATGATTGCAAGCTACAAAACAACACCGCGCTCGAGTTTTTATTCGACTGCTACACTAAAGAACGACCTTAAATGGGTTTCGTTTACATTTGGCGAAAAAACGTCCCGTTCAGGTTTTTTTTTTTTTTTTTTTTTGAATTAATATTTAAATAACCACAGGTGGTATCAATTGAATCAAGGTATGCCTGGAAAGGTATTACTGCGAGCTACAAAACAAGACCTTTAGCACGGAAACGAGTGTGACCCTAACCCTAACCCCGAGTCGCACTAGTTTTGATGGGCCACAGCTGGAGCTGCGTGCCTGCAACGGAGAGTGGGAGAGCTGGAGACGAGTGGGAGAGCTTGGGAGTGGGACGGCACTTGCATCCCAGTCGGATGCTGGGCTTTGGGACGCTCCGTCCTTTTCACCGGCCATGGATGCGGCCAGGGCAGGGGGATGGATGCCTGGGACACGAGCCCAGTGCGGGGAGCTGCACGGCGGTTCGCCGGGGCCCCGCGTCCCGGGTGAACAGCGATTAATACGAAACGCCAGGTGCTATCGTTTCAGGTAGGGCATTCATTAATTCATTAATTAAATGCACGTCCCCCCCCCCCGGGTGCACGAGTGTTCTGAGCTCGGGCTGAACACTTGCTCGTCCCCCCCGCCCCCGGTGGAGCTGCACGGCGGAACAGCGATGAATTAATTAAATGCACGTCCCGTGTTCCCCCCGGGAGCACGGGCGTTATGGGTCCGGGGCGGCGGGAGCTGTCCCCGGGGCCGTGGAACCCTGCCCGGGCAAGTGGGAGCAGAGGCCGGGCTGCACTTCCGCGAGCTCGGGCTGAACACCTGCACAAGCGCCGCTGCGGAGACCCGTTCGAAGCAGCCCCGCCGGAGGCCAGCGAAAATAGCCGAGAGTTAAGCCCCCCCTCCCCGCCGTGGCTTCGGCAGCATCGCGCCGCTTCAAGACGGACGGGGCTCTGGTCACGTCACAATCAATTCACATGACCAGAGGCCCGTCCGACGTGACGTGGCCGAAGTCTGCCGAAGACACGGCGGGGAGGGGCTTAACTCTCGGCTATTTTCGGACTCGGCGAGAAGGCAGCAGCGGGACGCTCCGTTCACGGCTCACTCCCCGCGGTCCCCGCTGACCGATCGGAGCCGGTTTTAGCGCTCCAGGCAGTCGGATACTTTAGCGCCTCAGCAGCGGGGGCGACGACCTCTAACATTCCCCGGGGAGCTGCCCGAGTGTAAGGCCGGGACCCCCGTCTGCTGGGGGGAAAAAATACCTGCACGTCCCCCCCCCCCGTGTGCACGGGTGTTATGAGCTCGGGCTGAACACCTGCTCGTCCCCCCCGCCCCCGGGGAGCTGCACGGCGGAACAGCGATTCATTAATTAATTAAATGCACGCCCCCCCCCGGGTGCACAGGTGTTACGAGGCCGTGTTGCAGTTCCGCGAGCTCGGGGGAACACCTGCACAAGCGCTGCGGAGGCCCCCCTGTCCTTAACCCTTTCACACCTGGTGTCCATTACCATGTACATCACCTGTTTGAGCGTTTTTCGATAGTTCTAAAAACACCTGCAGTGTTTTTAGAAGAATTCCTACAGAAATCTGATTTTTTTTTGTAGCAATTCAAATAAGAGTAACAGCATTTGCGTTGGGTCCCCGATGTCATAAATATTTTCCACCAGTAGATGGCAGCAGCCCCTAAGAAGTGGAGTCGATAACCATTCAAATACTTGAAAAAGTACATTTCGAAGAGTTTTGATTCCAATTTTGGCAGGCTCTCAAAGAATCAGCGAATGCGGTAGGGGGCTGAAAATTGCTACAGAGTACCTGTAGGACATGCAGATAAGTGGTGGAAAAGCACAGGTTGCTGGGCCTTTCGGTTCCCACGCTGCCCCTGTCCTTCAATGCCACTTCAAAGTGCACTGCAGGCCCCTTGAAAAAGTACATTTGGAAGAGTTTTGAAGCCGTGCAAGCAGGTAGAAACACCATTCCAAGGGCTGTAGTATCAGACTAACAGCCTGTAACTGAGCCCAGGGTTTTTAGAGCGATTCCTACAAAATTCAGCTTTTTTCCCATTCAACTAAGGCGACCGCTGCTTTAAGCCTATGGGGCATTTGGAACAGCTTTGGCAGGCTCTCAAAGAATCAGCGAATGTGGTAGGGGGCTGAAAATTGCTACAGAGTACCTGTAGGACATGCAGATAAGTGGTGGGAAAGCACAGGTTGCTGGGCCTTTCGGTTCCCACGCTGCCCCTGTCCTTCAATGCCACTTCAAAGTGCACTGCAGGCCCCTTGAAAAAGTACATTTGGAAGAGTTTTGAAGCCGTGCAAGCAGGTAGAAACACCATTCCAAGGGCTGTAGTATCAGACTAACAGCCTGTAACTGAGCCCAGGGTTTTTAGAGCGATTCCTGCACAATTCAGCTTTTTTCCCATTCAACTAAGGCGACCGCTGCTTTAAGCCTATGGGGCATTTGGAACAGCTTTGGCAGGCTCTCAAAGAATCAGCGAATGTGGTAGGGGGCTGAAAATTGCTACAGAGTACCTGTATTATATGCAGATAATAAATGTAGAAGCACAGGTTTATGGGGCTTTTGGTTGAAATGCAGCAGCTTGCCTTAGATTGACTCATACCGAGAGATTGCAGCACATTTGATCAGAACCTTTTTAAGTGGTTCTCGGCTGTGCGACCAGATAGAAGCTCCATTTAAATGGCTGTAGTATCAGAGAATTAGTCTCTAACAGGATTCAGTGGCCTTGTAATGAATCCTGCAAAAACCGATTGATAAGAAAAAAAATAAAAAGATTACTGGCAGATGCAAATTCACTTCTTTTTTTTTTTTTTTTATTATTTCTCTGGAACAGTAAGGGCTAGAGAAACCATTCAAACAGTTCCTGTATCAGGGTAGTAGGTAGCAATTGTGTACCAAATTTGAGACCAATCCGTTGAAAAACAGAGTTTTTATTCAAAAAAAGCAATTGTGTTTTGTGGATTTCAATGTTAGCCTATGGGATTCTCGTCAAGTTGCGGGTTGGTGTAAAATTCGTATTTTCCCTATAAATACGAAACGCCGGGTGCTATCGTTTCAGGTAGGGCATTGTTATACAGATAAGGGTGTCATCTACACAACGAGACCGTTCCTGGGTTGTAATTCCACACCTGCGCTAAATGGGAACGTGTTATTGTGTCTGTTTTTCCGTTTTTGGTGAAAACGCCTATACGTTTCAATGGGAATCGCATTAAAATTAATATTTCAAGAACCCCTGGTGCTACCACCTCATACGAGGTATCGTTGGATAGGTATGATTGCAAGCTACAAAACAACACCGCGCTCGAGTTTTTATTCGACTGCTACACTAAAGAACGACCTTAAATGGGTTTCGTTTACATTTGGCGAAAAAACGTCCCGTTCAGGTTTTTTTTTTTTTTTTTTTTGAATTAATATTTAAATAACCACAGGTGGTATCAATTGAATCAAGGTATGCCTGGAAAGGTATTACTGCGAGCTACAAAACAAGACCTTTAGCACGGAAACGAGTGTGACCCTAACCCTAACCCCGAGTCGCACTAGTTTTGATGGGCCACAGCTGGAGCTGCGTGCCTGCAACGGAGAGTGGGAGAGCTGGAGACGAGTGGGAGAGCTTGGGAGTGGGACGGCACTTGCATCCCAGTCGGATGCTGGGCTTTGGGACGCTCCGTCCTTTTCACCGGCCATGGATGCGGCCAGGGCAGGGGGATGGATGCCTGGGACACGAGCCCAGTGCGGGGAGCTGCACGGCGGTTCGCCGGGGCCCCGCGTCCCGGTGTGAACAGCGATTAATACGAAACGCCAGGTGCTATCGTTTCAGGTAGGGCATTCATTAATTCATTAATTAAATGCACGTCCCCCCCCCCCGGGTGCACGAGTGTTCTGAGCTCGGGCTGAACACTTGCTCGTCCCCCCCGCCCCCGGTGGAGCTGCACGGCGGAACAGCGATGAATTAATTAAATGCACGTCCCGTGTTCCCCCCGGGAGCACGGGCGTTATGGGTCCGGGGCGGCGGGAGCTGTCCCCGGGGCCGTGGAACCCTGCCCGGGCAAGTGGGAGCAGAGGCCGGGCTGCACTTCCGCGAGCTCGGGCTGAACACCTGCACAAGCGCCGCTGCGGAGACCCGTTCGAAGCAGCCCCGCCGGAGGCCAGCGAAAATAGCCGAGAGTTAAGCCCCCCCTCCCCGCCGTGGCTTCGGCAGCATCGCGCCGCTTCAAGACGGACGGGGCTCTGGTCACGTCACAATCAATTCACATGACCAGAGGCCCGTCCGACGTGACGTGGCCGAAGTCTGCCGAAGACACGGCGGGGAGGGGCTTAACTCTCGGCTATTTTCGGACTCGGCGAGAAGGCAGCAGCGGGACGCTCCGTTCACGGCTCACTCCCCGCGGTCCCCGCTGACCGATCGGAGCCGGTTTTAGCGCTCCAGGCAGTCGGATACTTTAGCGCCTCAGCAGCGGGGGCGACGACCTCTAACATTCCCCGGGGAGCTGCCCGAGTGTAAGGCCGGGACCCCCGTCTGCTGGGGGGAAAAAATACCTGCACGTCCCCCCCCCCCGTGTGCACGGGTGTTATGAGCTCGGGCTGAACACCTGCTCGTCCCCCCCGCCCCCGGGGAGCTGCACGGCGGAACAGCGATTCATTAATTAATTAAATGCACGCCCCCCCCCGGGTGCACAGGTGTTACGAGGCCGTGTTGCAGTTCCGCGAGCTCGGGGGAACACCTGCACAAGCGCTGCGGAGGCCCCCCTGTCCTTAACCCTTTCACACCTGGTGTCCATTACCATGTACATCACCTGTTTGAGCGTTTTTCGATAGTTCTAAAAACACCTGCAGTGTTTTTAGAAGAATTCCTACAGAAATCTGATTTTTTTTTGTAGCAATTCAAATAAGAGTAACAGCATTTGCGTTGGGTCCCCGATGTCATAAATATTTTCCACCAGTAGATGGCAGCAGCCCCTAAGAAGTGGAGTCGATAACCATTCAAATACTTGAAAAAGTACATTTCGAAGAGTTTTGATTCCAATTTTGGCAGGCTCTCAAAGAATCAGCGAATGCGGTAGGGGGCTGAAAATTGCTACAGAGTACCTGTAGGACATGCAGATAAGTGGTGGAAAAGCACAGGTTGCTGGGCCTTTCGGTTCCCACGCTGCCCCTGTCCTTCAATGCCACTTCAAAGTGCACTGCAGGCCCCTTGAAAAAGTACATTTGGAAGAGTTTTGAAGCCGTGCAAGCAGGTAGAAACACCATTCCAAGGGCTGTAGTATCAGACTAACAGCCTGTAACTGAGCCCAGGGTTTTTAGAGCGATTCCTACAAAATTCAGCTTTTTTCCCATTCAACTAAGGCGACCGCTGCTTTAAGCCTATGGGGCATTTGGAACAGCTTTGGCAGGCTCTCAAAGAATCAGCGAATGTGGTAGGGGGCTGAAAATTGCTACAGAGTACCTGTAGGACATGCAGATAAGTGGTGGGAAAGCACAGGTTGCTGGGCCTTTCGGTTCCCACGCTGCCCCTGTCCTTCAATGCCACTTCAAAGTGCACTGCAGGCCCCTTGAAAAAGTACATTTGGAAGAGTTTTGAAGCCGTGCAAGCAGGTAGAAACACCATTCCAAGGGCTGTAGTATCAGACTAACAGCCTGTAACTGAGCCCAGGGTTTTTAGAGCGATTCCTGCACAATTCAGCTTTTTTCCCATTCAACTAAGGCGACCGCTGCTTTAAGCCTATGGGGCATTTGGAACAGCTTTGGCAGGCTCTCAAAGAATCAGCGAATGTGGTAGGGGGCTGAAAATTGCTACAGAGTACCTGTATTATATGCAGATAATAAATGTAGAAGCACAGGTTTATGGGGCTTTTGGTTGAAATGCAGCAGCTTGCCTTAGATTGACTCATACCGAGAGATTGCAGCACATTTGATCAGAACCTTTTTAAGTGGTTCTCGGCTGTGCGACCAGATAGAAGCTCCATTTAAATGGCTGTAGTATCAGAGAATTAGTCTCTAACAGGATTCAGTGGCCTTGTAATGAATCCTGCAAAAACCGATTGATAAGAAAAAAAATAAAAAGATTACTGGCAGATGCAAATTCACTTCTTTTTTTTTTTTTTTTATTATTTCTCTGGAACAGTAAGGGCTAGAGAAACCATTCAAACAGTTCCTGTATCAGGGTAGTAGGTAGCAATTGTGTACCAAATTTGAGACCAATCCGTTGAAAAACAGAGTTTTTATTCAAAAAAAGCAATTGTGTTTTGTGGATTTCAATGTTAGCCTATGGGATTCTCGTCAAGTTGCGGGTTGGTGTAAAATTCGTATTTTCCCTATAAATACGAAACGCCGGGTGCTATCGTTTCAGGTAGGGCATTGTTATACAGATAAGGGTGTCATCTACACAACGAGACCGTTCCTGGGTTGTAATTCCACACCTGCGCTAAATGGGAACGTGTTATTGTGTCTGTTTTTCCGTTTTTGGTGAAAACGCCTATACGTTTCAATGGGAATCGCATTAAAATTAATATTTCAAGAACCCCTGGTGCTACCACCTCATACGAGGTATCGTTGGATAGGTATGATTGCAAGCTACAAAACAACACCGCGCTCGAGTTTTTATTCGACTGCTACACTAAAGAACGACCTTAAATGGGTTTCGTTTACATTTGGCGAAAAAACGTCCCGTTCAGGTTTTTTTTTTTTTTTTTTTTTGAATTAATATTTAAATAACCACAGGTGGTATCAATTGAATCAAGGTATGCCTGGAAAGGTATTACTGCGAGCTACAAAACAAGACCTTTAGCACGGAAACGAGTGTGACCCTAACCCTAACCCCGAGTCGCACTAGTTTTGATGGGCCACAGCTGGAGCTGCGTGCCTGCAACGGAGAGTGGGAGAGCTGGAGACGAGTGGGAGAGCTTGGGAGTGGGACGGCACTTGCATCCCAGTCGGATGCTGGGCTTTGGGACGCTCCGTCCTTTTCACCGGCCATGGATGCGGCCAGGGCAGGGGGATGGATGCCTGGGACACGAGCCCAGTGCGGGGAGCTGCACGGCGGTTCGCCGGGGCCCCGCGTCCCGGGTGAACAGCGATTAATACGAAACGCCAGGTGCTATCGTTTCAGGTAGGGCATTCATTAATTCATTAATTAAATGCACGTCCCCCCCCCCCGGGTGCACGAGTGTTCTGAGCTCGGGCTGAACACTTGCTCGTCCCCCCCGCCCCCGGTGGAGCTGCACGGCGGAACAGCGATGAATTAATTAAATGCACGTCCCGTGTTCCCCCCGGGAGCACGGGCGTTATGGGTCCGGGGCGGCGGGAGCTGTCCCCGGGGCCGTGGAACCCTGCCCGGGCAAGTGGGAGCAGAGGCCGGGCTGCACTTCCGCGAGCTCGGGCTGAACACCTGCACAAGCGCCGCTGCGGAGACCCGTTCGAAGCAGCCCCGCCGGAGGCCAGCGAAAATAGCCGAGAGTTAAGCCCCCCCTCCCCGCCGTGGCTTCGGCAGCATCGCGCCGCTTCAAGACGGACGGGGCTCTGGTCACGTCACAATCAATTCACATGACCAGAGGCCCGTCCGACGTGACGTGGCCGAAGTCTGCCGAAGACACGGCGGGGAGGGGCTTAACTCTCGGCTATTTTCGGACTCGGCGAGAAGGCAGCAGCGGGACGCTCCGTTCACGGCTCACTCCCCGCGGTCCCCGCTGACCGATCGGAGCCGGTTTTAGCGCTCCAGGCAGTCGGATACTTTAGCGCCTCAGCAGCGGGGGCGACGACCTCTAACATTCCCCGGGGAGCTGCCCGAGTGTAAGGCCGGGACCCCCGTCTGCTGGGGGGAAAAAATACCTGCACGTCCCCCCCCCCCGTGTGCACGGGTGTTATGAGCTCGGGCTGAACACCTGCTCGTCCCCCCCGCCCCCGGGGAGCTGCACGGCGGAACAGCGATTCATTAATTAATTAAATGCACGCCCCCCCCCGGGTGCACAGGTGTTACGAGGCCGTGTTGCAGTTCCGCGAGCTCGGGGGAACACCTGCACAAGCGCTGCGGAGGCCCCCCTGTCCTTAACCCTTTCACACCTGGTGTCCATTACCATGTACATCACCTGTTTGAGCGTTTTTCGATAGTTCTAAAAACACCTGCAGTGTTTTTAGAAGAATTCCTACAGAAATCTGATTTTTTTTTGTAGCAATTCAAATAAGAGTAACAGCATTTGCGTTGGGTCCCCGATGTCATAAATATTTTCCACCAGTAGATGGCAGCAGCCCCTAAGAAGTGGAGTCGATAACCATTCAAATACTTGAAAAAGTACATTTCGAAGAGTTTTGATTCCAATTTTGGCAGGCTCTCAAAGAATCAGCGAATGCGGTAGGGGGCTGAAAATTGCTACAGAGTACCTGTAGGACATGCAGATAAGTGGTGGAAAAGCACAGGTTGCTGGGCCTTTCGGTTCCCACGCTGCCCCTGTCCTTCAATGCCACTTCAAAGTGCACTGCAGGCCCCTTGAAAAAGTACATTTGGAAGAGTTTTGAAGCCGTGCAAGCAGGTAGAAACACCATTCCAAGGGCTGTAGTATCAGACTAACAGCCTGTAACTGAGCCCAGGGTTTTTAGAGCGATTCCTACAAAATTCAGCTTTTTTCCCATTCAACTAAGGCGACCGCTGCTTTAAGCCTATGGGGCATTTGGAACAGCTTTGGCAGGCTCTCAAAGAATCAGCGAATGTGGTAGGGGGCTGAAAATTGCTACAGAGTACCTGTAGGACATGCAGATAAGTGGTGGGAAAGCACAGGTTGCTGGGCCTTTCGGTTCCCACGCTGCCCCTGTCCTTCAATGCCACTTCAAAGTGCACTGCAGGCCCCTTGAAAAAGTACATTTGGAAGAGTTTTGAAGCCGTGCAAGCAGGTAGAAACACCATTCCAAGGGCTGTAGTATCAGACTAACAGCCTGTAACTGAGCCCAGGGTTTTTAGAGCGATTCCTGCACAATTCAGCTTTTTTCCCATTCAACTAAGGCGACCGCTGCTTTAAGCCTATGGGGCATTTGGAACAGCTTTGGCAGGCTCTCAAAGAATCAGCGAATGTGGTAGGGGGCTGAAAATTGCTACAGAGTACCTGTATTATATGCAGATAATAAATGTAGAAGCACAGGTTTATGGGGCTTTTGGTTGAAATGCAGCAGCTTGCCTTAGATTGACTCATACCGAGAGATTGCAGCACATTTGATCAGAACCTTTTTAAGTGGTTCTCGGCTGTGCGACCAGATAGAAGCTCCATTTAAATGGCTGTAGTATCAGAGAATTAGTCTCTAACAGGATTCAGTGGCCTTGTAATGAATCCTGCAAAAACCGATTGATAAGAAAAAAAATAAAAAGATTACTGGCAGATGCAAATTCACTTCTTTTTTTTTTTTTTTTATTATTTCTCTGGAACAGTAAGGGCTAGAGAAACCATTCAAACAGTTCCTGTATCAGGGTAGTAGGTAGCAATTGTGTACCAAATTTGAGACCAATCCGTTGAAAAACAGAGTTTTTATTCAAAAAAAGCAATTGTGTTTTGTGGATTTCAATGTTAGCCTATGGGATTCTCGTCAAGTTGCGGGTTGGTGTAAAATTCGTATTTTCCCTATAAATACGAAACGCCGGGTGCTATCGTTTCAGGTAGGGCATTGTTATACAGATAAGGGTGTCATCTACACAACGAGACCGTTCCTGGGTTGTAATTCCACACCTGCGCTAAATGGGAACGTGTTATTGTGTCTGTTTTTCCGTTTTTGGTGAAAACGCCTATACGTTTCAATGGGAATCGCATTAAAATTAATATTTCAAGAACCCCTGGTGCTACCACCTCATACGAGGTATCGTTGGATAGGTATGATTGCAAGCTACAAAACAACACCGCGCTCGAGTTTTTATTCGACTGCTACACTAAAGAACGACCTTAAATGGGTTTCGTTTACATTTGGCGAAAAAACGTCCCGTTCAGGTTTTTTTTTTTTTTTTTTTTGAATTAATATTTAAATAACCACAGGTGGTATCAATTGAATCAAGGTATGCCTGGAAAGGTATTACTGCGAGCTACAAAACAAGACCTTTAGCACGGAAACGAGTGTGACCCTAACCCTAACCCCGAGTCGCACTAGTTTTGATGGGCCACAGCTGGAGCTGCGTGCCTGCAACGGAGAGTGGGAGAGCTGGAGACGAGTGGGAGAGCTTGGGAGTGGGACGGCACTTGCATCCCAGTCGGATGCTGGGCTTTGGGACGCTCCGTCCTTTTCACCGGCCATGGATGCGGCCAGGGCAGGGGGATGGATGCCTGGGACACGAGCCCAGTGCGGGGAGCTGCACGGCGGTTCGCCGGGGCCCCGCGTCCCGGGTGAACAGCGATTAATACGAAACGCCAGGTGCTATCGTTTCAGGTAGGGCATTCATTAATTCATTAATTAAATGCACGTCCCCCCCCCCCGGGTGCACGAGTGTTCTGAGCTCGGGCTGAACACTTGCTCGTCCCCCCCGCCCCCGGTGGAGCTGCACGGCGGAACAGCGATGAATTAATTAAATGCACGTCCCGTGTTCCCCCCGGGAGCACGGGCGTTATGGGTCCGGGGCGGCGGGAGCTGTCCCCGGGGCCGTGGAACCCTGCCCGGGCAAGTGGGAGCAGAGGCCGGGCTGCACTTCCGCGAGCTCGGGCTGAACACCTGCACAAGCGCCGCTGCGGAGACCCGTTCGAAGCAGCCCCGCCGGAGGCCAGCGAAAATAGCCGAGAGTTAAGCCCCCCCTCCCCGCCGTGGCTTCGGCAGCATCGCGCCGCTTCAAGACGGACGGGGCTCTGGTCACGTCACAATCAATTCACATGACCAGAGGCCCGTCCGACGTGACGTGGCCGAAGTCTGCCGAAGACACGGCGGGGAGGGGCTTAACTCTCGGCTATTTTCGGACTCGGCGAGAAGGCAGCAGCGGGACGCTCCGTTCACGGCTCACTCCCCGCGGTCCCCGCTGACCGATCGGAGCCGGTTTTAGCGCTCCAGGCAGTCGGATACTTTAGCGCCTCAGCAGCGGGGGCGACGACCTCTAACATTCCCCGGGGAGCTGCCCGAGTGTAAGGCCGGGACCCCCGTCTGCTGGGGGGAAAAAATACCTGCACGTCCCCCCCCCCCGTGTGCACGGGTGTTATGAGCTCGGGCTGAACACCTGCTCGTCCCCCCCGCCCCCGGGGAGCTGCACGGCGGAACAGCGATTCATTAATTAATTAAATGCACGCCCCCCCCCGGGTGCACAGGTGTTACGAGGCCGTGTTGCAGTTCCGCGAGCTCGGGGGAACACCTGCACAAGCGCTGCGGAGGCCCCCCTGTCCTTAACCCTTTCACACCTGGTGTCCATTACCATGTACATCACCTGTTTGAGCGTTTTTCGATAGTTCTAAAAACACCTGCAGTGTTTTTAGAAGAATTCCTACAGAAATCTGATTTTTTTTTGTAGCAATTCAAATAAGAGTAACAGCATTTGCGTTGGGTCCCCGATGTCATAAATATTTTCCACCAGTAGATGGCAGCAGCCCCTAAGAAGTGGAGTCGATAACCATTCAAATACTTGAAAAAGTACATTTCGAAGAGTTTTGATTCCAATTTTGGCAGGCTCTCAAAGAATCAGCGAATGCGGTAGGGGGCTGAAAATTGCTACAGAGTACCTGTAGGACATGCAGATAAGTGGTGGAAAAGCACAGGTTGCTGGGCCTTTCGGTTCCCACGCTGCCCCTGTCCTTCAATGCCACTTCAAAGTGCACTGCAGGCCCCTTGAAAAAGTACATTTGGAAGAGTTTTGAAGCCGTGCAAGCAGGTAGAAACACCATTCCAAGGGCTGTAGTATCAGACTAACAGCCTGTAACTGAGCCCAGGGTTTTTAGAGCGATTCCTACAAAATTCAGCTTTTTTCCCATTCAACTAAGGCGACCGCTGCTTTAAGCCTATGGGGCATTTGGAACAGCTTTGGCAGGCTCTCAAAGAATCAGCGAATGTGGTAGGGGGCTGAAAATTGCTACAGAGTACCTGTAGGACATGCAGATAAGTGGTGGGAAAGCACAGGTTGCTGGGCCTTTCGGTTCCCACGCTGCCCCTGTCCTTCAATGCCACTTCAAAGTGCACTGCAGGCCCCTTGAAAAAGTACATTTGGAAGAGTTTTGAAGCCGTGCAAGCAGGTAGAAACACCATTCCAAGGGCTGTAGTATCAGACTAACAGCCTGTAACTGAGCCCAGGGTTTTTAGAGCGATTCCTGCACAATTCAGCTTTTTTCCCATTCAACTAAGGCGACCGCTGCTTTAAGCCTATGGGGCATTTGGAACAGCTTTGGCAGGCTCTCAAAGAATCAGCGAATGTGGTAGGGGGCTGAAAATTGCTACAGAGTACCTGTATTATATGCAGATAATAAATGTAGAAGCACAGGTTTATGGGGCTTTTGGTTGAAATGCAGCAGCTTGCCTTAGATTGACTCATACCGAGAGATTGCAGCACATTTGATCAGAACCTTTTTAAGTGGTTCTCGGCTGTGCGACCAGATAGAAGCTCCATTTAAATGGCTGTAGTATCAGAGAATTAGTCTCTAACAGGATTCAGTGGCCTTGTAATGAATCCTGCAAAAACCGATTGATAAGAAAAAAAATAAAAAGATTACTGGCAGATGCAAATTCACTTCTTTTTTTTTTTTTTTTTATTATTTCTCTGGAACAGTAAGGGCTAGAGAAACCATTCAAACAGTTCCTGTATCAGGGTAGTAGGTAGCAATTGTGTACCAAATTTGAGACCAATCCGTTGAAAAACAGAGTTTTTATTCAAAAAAAGCAATTGTGTTTTGTGGATTTCAATGTTAGCCTATGGGATTCTCGTCAAGTTGCGGGTTGGTGTAAAATTCGTATTTTCCCTATAAATACGAAACGCCGGGTGCTATCGTTTCAGGTAGGGCATTGTTATACAGATAAGGGTGTCATCTACACAACGAGACCGTTCCTGGGTTGTAATTCCACACCTGCGCTAAATGGGAACGTGTTATTGTGTCTGTTTTTCCGTTTTTGGTGAAAACGCCTATACGTTTCAATGGGAATCGCATTAAAATTAATATTTCAAGAACCCCTGGTGCTACCACCTCATACGAGGTATCGTTGGATAGGTATGATTGCAAGCTACAAAACAACACCGCGCTCGAGTTTTTATTCGACTGCTACACTAAAGAACGACCTTAAATGGGTTTCGTTTACATTTGGCGAAAAAACGTCCCGTTCAGGTTTTTTTTTTTTTTTTTTTTGAATTAATATTTAAATAACCACAGGTGGTATCAATTGAATCAAGGTATGCCTGGAAAGGTATTACTGCGAGCTACAAAACAAGACCTTTAGCACGGAAACGAGTGTGACCCTAACCCTAACCCCGAGTCGCACTAGTTTTGATGGGCCACAGCTGGAGCTGCGTGCCTGCAACGGAGAGTGGGAGAGCTGGAGACGAGTGGGAGAGCTTGGGAGTGGGACGGCACTTGCATCCCAGTCGGATGCTGGGCTTTGGGACGCTCCGTCCTTTTCACCGGCCATGGATGCGGCCAGGGCAGGGGGATGGATGCCTGGGACACGAGCCCAGTGCGGGGAGCTGCACGGCGGTTCGCCGGGGCCCCGCGTCCCGGGTGAACAGCGATTAATACGAAACGCCAGGTGCTATCGTTTCAGGTAGGGCATTCATTAATTCATTAATTAAATGCACGTCCCCCCCCCCCGGGTGCACGAGTGTTCTGAGCTCGGGCTGAACACTTGCTCGTCCCCCCCGCCCCCGGTGGAGCTGCACGGCGGAACAGCGATGAATTAATTAAATGCACGTCCCGTGTTCCCCCCGGGAGCACGGGCGTTATGGGTCCGGGGCGGCGGGAGCTGTCCCCGGGGCCGTGGAACCCTGCCCGGGCAAGTGGGAGCAGAGGCCGGGCTGCACTTCCGCGAGCTCGGGCTGAACACCTGCACAAGCGCCGCTGCGGAGACCCGTTCGAAGCAGCCCCGCCGGAGGCCAGCGAAAATAGCCGAGAGTTAAGCCCCCCCTCCCCGCCGTGGCTTCGGCAGCATCGCGCCGCTTCAAGACGGACGGGGCTCTGGTCACGTCACAATCAATTCACATGACCAGAGGCCCGTCCGACGTGACGTGGCCGAAGTCTGCCGAAGACACGGCGGGGAGGGGCTTAACTCTCGGCTATTTTCGGACTCGGCGAGAAGGCAGCAGCGGGACGCTCCGTTCACGGCTCACTCCCCGCGGTCCCCGCTGACCGATCGGAGCCGGTTTTAGCGCTCCAGGCAGTCGGATACTTTAGCGCCTCAGCAGCGGGGGCGACGACCTCTAACATTCCCCGGGGAGCTGCCCGAGTGTAAGGCCGGGACCCCCGTCTGCTGGGGGGAAAAAATACCTGCACGTCCCCCCCCCCCGTGTGCACGGGTGTTATGAGCTCGGGCTGAACACCTGCTCGTCCCCCCCGCCCCCGGGGAGCTGCACGGCGGAACAGCGATTCATTAATTAATTAAATGCACGCCCCCCCCCGGGTGCACAGGTGTTACGAGGCCGTGTTGCAGTTCCGCGAGCTCGGGGGAACACCTGCACAAGCGCTGCGGAGGCCCCCCTGTCCTTCCTTAACCCTTTCACACCTGGTGTCCATTACCATGTACATCACCTGTTTGAGCGTTTTTCGATAGTTCTAAAAACACCTGCAGTGTTTTTAGAAGAATTCCTACAGAAATCTGATTTTTTTTTGTAGCAATTCAAATAAGAGTAACAGCATTTGCGTTGGGTCCCCGATGTCATAAATATTTTCCACCAGTAGATGGCAGCAGCCCCTAAGAAGTGGAGTCGATAACCATTCAAATACTTGAAAAAGTACATTTCGAAGAGTTTTGATTCCAATTTTGGCAGGCTCTCAAAGAATCAGCGAATGCGGTAGGGGGCTGAAAATTGCTACAGAGTACCTGTAGGACATGCAGATAAGTGGTGGAAAAGCACAGGTTGCTGGGCCTTTCGGTTCCCACGCTGCCCCTGTCCTTCAATGCCACTTCAAAGTGCACTGCAGGCCCCTTGAAAAAGTACATTTGGAAGAGTTTTGAAGCCGTGCAAGCAGGTAGAAACACCATTCCAAGGGCTGTAGTATCAGACTAACAGCCTGTAACTGAGCCCAGGGTTTTTAGAGCGATTCCTACAAAATTCAGCTTTTTTCCCATTCAACTAAGGCGACCGCTGCTTTAAGCCTATGGGGCATTTGGAACAGCTTTGGCAGGCTCTCAAAGAATCAGCGAATGTGGTAGGGGGCTGAAAATTGCTACAGAGTACCTGTAGGACATGCAGATAAGTGGTGGGAAAGCACAGGTTGCTGGGCCTTTCGGTTCCCACGCTGCCCCTGTCCTTCAATGCCACTTCAAAGTGCACTGCAGGCCCCTTGAAAAAGTACATTTGGAAGAGTTTTGAAGCCGTGCAAGCAGGTAGAAACACCATTCCAAGGGCTGTAGTATCAGACTAACAGCCTGTAACTGAGCCCAGGGTTTTTAGAGCGATTCCTGCACAATTCAGCTTTTTTCCCATTCAACTAAGGCGACCGCTGCTTTAAGCCTATGGGGCATTTGGAACAGCTTTGGCAGGCTCTCAAAGAATCAGCGAATGTGGTAGGGGGCTGAAAATTGCTACAGAGTACCTGTATTATATGCAGATAATAAATGTAGAAGCACAGGTTTATGGGGCTTTTGGTTGAAATGCAGCAGCTTGCCTTAGATTGACTCATACCGAGAGATTGCAGCACATTTGATCAGAACCTTTTTAAGTGGTTCTCGGCTGTGCGACCAGATAGAAGCTCCATTTAAATGGCTGTAGTATCAGAGAATTAGTCTCTAACAGGATTCAGTGGCCTTGTAATGAATCCTGCAAAAACCGATTGATAAGAAAAAAAATAAAAAGATTACTGGCAGATGCAAATTCACTTCTTTTTTTTTTTTTTTTATTATTTCTCTGGAACAGTAAGGGCTAGAGAAACCATTCAAACAGTTCCTGTATCAGGGTAGTAGGTAGCAATTGTGTACCAAATTTGAGACCAATCCGTTGAAAAACAGAGTTTTTATTCAAAAAAAGCAATTGTGTTTTGTGGATTTCAATGTTAGCCTATGGGATTCTCGTCAAGTTGTTGCGGGTTGGTGTAAAATTCGTATTTTCCCTATAAATACGAAACGCCGGGTGCTATCGTTTCAGGTAGGGCATTGTTATACAGATAAGGGTGTCATCTACACAACGAGACCGTTCCTGGGTTGTAATTCCACACCTGCGCTAAATGGGAACGTGTTATTGTGTCTGTTTTTCCGTTTTTGGTGAAAACGCCTATACGTTTCAATGGGAATCGCATTAAAATTAATATTTCAAGAACCCCTGGTGCTACCACCTCATACGAGGTATCGTTGGATAGGTATGATTGCAAGCTACAAAACAACACCGCGCTCGAGTTTTTATTCGACTGCTACACTAAAGAACGACCTTAAATGGGTTTCGTTTACATTTGGCGAAAAAACGTCCCGTTCAGGTTTTTTTTTTTTTTTTTTTTGAATTAATATTTAAATAACCACAGGTGGTATCAATTGAATCAAGGTATGCCTGGAAAGGTATTACTGCGAGCTACAAAACAAGACCTTTAGCACGGAAACGAGTGTGACCCTAACCCTAACCCCGAGTCGCACTAGTTTTGATGGGCCACAGCTGGAGCTGCGTGCCTGCAACGGAGAGTGGGAGAGCTGGAGACGAGTGGGAGAGCTTGGGAGTGGGACGGCACTTGCATCCCAGTCGGATGCTGGGCTTTGGGACGCTCCGTCCTTTTCACCGGCCATGGATGCGGCCAGGGCAGGGGGATGGATGCCTGGGACACGAGCCCAGTGCGGGGAGCTGCACGGCGGTTCGCCGGGGCCCCGCGTCCCGGGTGAACAGCGATTAATACGAAACGCCAGGTGCTATCGTTTCAGGTAGGGCATTCATTAATTCATTAATTAAATGCACGTCCCCCCCCCCCCGGGTGCACGAGTGTTCTGAGCTCGGGCTGAACACTTGCTCGTCCCCCCCGCCCCCGGTGGAGCTGCACGGCGGAACAGCGATGAATTAATTAAATGCACGTCCCGTGTTCCCCCCGGGAGCACGGGCGTTATGGGTCCGGGGCGGCGGGAGCTGTCCCCGGGGCCGTGGAACCCTGCCCGGGCAAGTGGGAGCAGAGGCCGGGCTGCACTTCCGCGAGCTCGGGCTGAACACCTGCACAAGCGCCGCTGCGGAGACCCGTTCGAAGCAGCCCCGCCGGAGGCCAGCGAAAATAGCCGAGAGTTAAGCCCCCCCTCCCCGCCGTGGCTTCGGCAGCATCGCGCCGCTTCAAGACGGACGGGGCTCTGGTCACGTCACAATCAATTCACATGACCAGAGGCCCGTCCGACGTGACGTGGCCGAAGTCTGCCGAAGACACGGCGGGGAGGGGCTTAACTCTCGGCTATTTTCGGACTCGGCGAGAAGGCAGCAGCGGGACGCTCCGTTCACGGCTCACTCCCCGCGGTCCCCGCTGACCGATCGGAGCCGGTTTTAGCGCTCCAGGCAGTCGGATACTTTAGCGCCTCAGCAGCGGGGGCGACGACCTCTAACATTCCCCGGGGAGCTGCCCGAGTGTAAGGCCGGGACCCCCGTCTGCTGGGGGGAAAAAATACCTGCACGTCCCCCCCCCCCGTGTGCACGGGTGTTATGAGCTCGGGCTGAACACCTGCTCGTCCCCCCCGCCCCCGGGGAGCTGCACGGCGGAACAGCGATTCATTAATTAATTAAATGCACGCCCCCCCCCGGGTGCACAGGTGTTACGAGGCCGTGTTGCAGTTCCGCGAGCTCGGGGGAACACCTGCACAAGCGCTGCGGAGGCCCCCCTGTCCTTAACCCTTTCACACCTGGTGTCCATTACCATGTACATCACCTGTTTGAGCGTTTTTCGATAGTTCTAAAAACACCTGCAGTGTTTTTAGAAGAATTCCTACAGAAATCTGATTTTTTTTTGTAGCAATTCAAATAAGAGTAACAGCATTTGCGTTGGGTCCCCGATGTCATAAATATTTTCCACCAGTAGATGGCAGCAGCCCCTAAGAAGTGGAGTCGATAACCATTCAAATACTTGAAAAAGTACATTTCGAAGAGTTTTGATTCCAATTTTGGCAGGCTCTCAAAGAATCAGCGAATGCGGTAGGGGGCTGAAAATTGCTACAGAGTACCTGTAGGACATGCAGATAAGTGGTGGAAAAGCACAGGTTGCTGGGCCTTTCGGTTCCCACGCTGCCCCTGTCCTTCAATGCCACTTCAAAGTGCACTGCAGGCCCCTTGAAAAAGTACATTTGGAAGAGTTTTGAAGCCGTGCAAGCAGGTAGAAACACCATTCCAAGGGCTGTAGTATCAGACTAACAGCCTGTAACTGAGCCCAGGGTTTTTAGAGCGATTCCTACAAAATTCAGCTTTTTTCCCATTCAACTAAGGCGACCGCTGCTTTAAGCCTATGGGGCATTTGGAACAGCTTTGGCAGGCTCTCAAAGAATCAGCGAATGTGGTAGGGGGCTGAAAATTGCTACAGAGTACCTGTAGGACATGCAGATAAGTGGTGGGAAAGCACAGGTTGCTGGGCCTTTCGGTTCCCACGCTGCCCCTGTCCTTCAATGCCACTTCAAAGTGCACTGCAGGCCCCTTGAAAAAGTACATTTGGAAGAGTTTTGAAGCCGTGCAAGCAGGTAGAAACACCATTCCAAGGGCTGTAGTATCAGACTAACAGCCTGTAACTGAGCCCAGGGTTTTTAGAGCGATTCCTGCACAATTCAGCTTTTTTCCCATTCAACTAAGGCGACCGCTGCTTTAAGCCTATGGGGCATTTGGAACAGCTTTGGCAGGCTCTCAAAGAATCAGCGAATGTGGTAGGGGGCTGAAAATTGCTACAGAGTACCTGTATTATATGCAGATAATAAATGTAGAAGCACAGGTTTATGGGGCTTTTGGTTGAAATGCAGCAGCTTGCCTTAGATTGACTCATACCGAGAGATTGCAGCACATTTGATCAGAACCTTTTTAAGTGGTTCTCGGCTGTGCGACCAGATAGAAGCTCCATTTAAATGGCTGTAGTATCAGAGAATTAGTCTCTAACAGGATTCAGTGGCCTTGTAATGAATCCTGCAAAAACCGATTGATAAGAAAAAAAATAAAAAGATTACTGGCAGATGCAAATTCACTTCTTTTTTTTTTTTTTTTATTATTTCTCTGGAACAGTAAGGGCTAGAGAAACCATTCAAACAGTTCCTGTATCAGGGTAGTAGGTAGCAATTGTGTACCAAATTTGAGACCAATCCGTTGAAAAACAGAGTTTTTATTCAAAAAAAGCAATTGTGTTTTGTGGATTTCAATGTTAGCCTATGGGATTCTCGTCAAGTTGCGGGTTGGTGTAAAATTCGTATTTTCCCTATAAATACGAAACGCCGGGTGCTATCGTTTCAGGTAGGGCATTGTTATACAGATAAGGGTGTCATCTACACAACGAGACCGTTCCTGGGTTGTAATTCCACACCTGCGCTAAATGGGAACGTGTTATTGTGTCTGTTTTTCCGTTTTTGGTGAAAACGCCTATACGTTTCAATGGGAATCGCATTAAAATTAATATTTCAAGAACCCCTGGTGCTACCACCTCATACGAGGTATCGTTGGATAGGTATGATTGCAAGCTACAAAACAACACCGCGCTCGAGTTTTTATTCGACTGCTACACTAAAGAACGACCTTAAATGGGTTTCGTTTACATTTGGCGAAAAAACGTCCCGTTCAGGTTTTTTTTTTTTTTTTTTTTGAATTAATATTTAAATAACCACAGGTGGTATCAATTGAATCAAGGTATGCCTGGAAAGGTATTACTGCGAGCTACAAAACAAGACCTTTAGCACGGAAACGAGTGTGACCCTAACCCTAACCCCGAGTCGCACTAGTTTTGATGGGCCACAGCTGGAGCTGCGTGCCTGCAACGGAGAGTGGGAGAGCTGGAGACGAGTGGGAGAGCTTGGGAGTGGGACGGCACTTGCATCCCAGTCGGATGCTGGGCTTTGGGACGCTCCGTCCTTTTCACCGGCCATGGATGCGGCCAGGGCAGGGGGATGGATGCCTGGGACACGAGCCCAGTGCGGGGAGCTGCACGGCGGTTCGCCGGGGCCCCGCGTCCCGGGTGAACAGCGATTAATACGAAACGCCAGGTGCTATCGTTTCAGGTAGGGCATTCATTAATTCATTAATTAAATGCACGTCCCCCCCCCCCCGGGTGCACGAGTGTTCTGAGCTCGGGCTGAACACTTGCTCGTCCCCCCCGCCCCCGGTGGAGCTGCACGGCGGAACAGCGATGAATTAATTAAATGCACGTCCCGTGTTCCCCCCGGGAGCACGGGCGTTATGGGTCCGGGGCGGCGGGAGCTGTCCCCGGGGCCGTGGAACCCTGCCCGGGCAAGTGGGAGCAGAGGCCGGGCTGCACTTCCGCGAGCTCGGGCTGAACACCTGCACAAGCGCCGCTGCGGAGACCCGTTCGAAGCAGCCCCGCCGGAGGCCAGCGAAAATAGCCGAGAGTTAAGCCCCCCCTCCCCGCCGTGGCTTCGGCAGCATCGCGCCGCTTCAAGACGGACGGGGCTCTGGTCACGTCACAATCAATTCACATGACCAGAGGCCCGTCCGACGTGACGTGGCCGAAGTCTGCCGAAGACACGGCGGGGAGGGGCTTAACTCTCGGCTATTTTCGGACTCGGCGAGAAGGCAGCAGCGGGACGCTCCGTTCACGGCTCACTCCCCGCGGTCCCCGCTGACCGATCGGAGCCGGTTTTAGCGCTCCAGGCAGTCGGATACTTTAGCGCCTCAGCAGCGGGGGCGACGACCTCTAACATTCCCCGGGGAGCTGCCCGAGTGTAAGGCCGGGACCCCCGTCTGCTGGGGGGAAAAAATACCTGCACGTCCCCCCCCCCCGTGTGCACGGGTGTTATGAGCTCGGGCTGAACACTTGCTCGTCCCCCCCGCCCCCGGTGGAGCTGCACGGCGGAACAGCGATGAATTAATTAAATGCACGTCCCGTGTTCCCCCCGGGAGCACGGGCGTTATGGGTCCGGGGCGGCGGGAGCTGTCCCCGGGGCCGTGGAACCCTGCCCGGGCAAGTGGGAGCAGAGGCCGGGCTGCACTTCCGCGAGCTCGGGCTGAACACCTGCACAAGCGCCGCTGCGGAGACCCGTTCGAAGCAGCCCCGCCGGAGGCCAGCGAAAATAGCCGAGAGTTAAGCCCCCCCTCCCCGCCGTGGCTTCGGCAGCATCGCGCCGCTTCAAGACGGACGGGGCTCTGGTCACGTCACAATCAATTCACATGACCAGAGGCCCGTCCGACGTGACGTGGCCGAAGTCTGCCGAAGACACGGCGGGGAGGGGCTTAACTCTCGGCTATTTTCGGACTCGGCGAGAAGGCAGCAGCGGGACGCTCCGTTCACGGCTCACTCCCCGCGGTCCCCGCTGACCGATCGGAGCCGGTTTTAGCGCTCCAGGCAGTCGGATACTTTAGCGCCTCAGCAGCGGGGGCGACGACCTCTAACATTCCCCGGGGAGCTGCCCGAGTGTAAGGCCGGGACCCCCGTCTGCTGGGGGGAAAAAATACCTGCACGTCCCCCCCCCCCGTGTGCACGGGTGTTATGAGCTCGGGCTGAACACCTGCTCGTCCCCCCCGCCCCCGGGGAGCTGCACGGCGGAACAGCGATTCATTAATTAATTAAATGCACGCCCCCCCCCGGGTGCACAGGTGTTACGAGGCCGTGTTGCAGTTCCGCGAGCTCGGGGGAACACCTGCACAAGCGCTGCGGAGGCCCCCCTGTCCTTAACCCTTTCACACCTGGTGTCCATTACCATGTACATCACCTGTTTGAGCGTTTTTCGATAGTTCTAAAAACACCTGCAGTGTTTTTAGAAGAATTCCTACAGAAATCTGATTTTTTTTTGTAGCAATTCAAATAAGAGTAACAGCATTTGCGTTGGGTCCCCGATGTCATAAATATTTTCCACCAGTAGATGGCAGCAGCCCCTAAGAAGTGGAGTCGATAACCATTCAAATACTTGAAAAAGTACATTTCGAAGAGTTTTGATTCCAATTTTGGCAGGCTCTCAAAGAATCAGCGAATGCGGTAGGGGGCTGAAAATTGCTACAGAGTACCTGTAGGACATGCAGATAAGTGGTGGAAAAGCACAGGTTGCTGGGCCTTTCGGTTCCCACGCTGCCCCTGTCCTTCAATGCCACTTCAAAGTGCACTGCAGGCCCCTTGAAAAAGTACATTTGGAAGAGTTTTGAAGCCGTGCAAGCAGGTAGAAACACCATTCCAAGGGCTGTAGTATCAGACTAACAGCCTGTAACTGAGCCCAGGGTTTTTAGAGCGATTCCTACAAAATTCAGCTTTTTTCCCATTCAACTAAGGCGACCGCTGCTTTAAGCCTATGGGGCATTTGGAACAGCTTTGGCAGGCTCTCAAAGAATCAGCGAATGTGGTAGGGGGCTGAAAATTGCTACAGAGTACCTGTAGGACATGCAGATAAGTGGTGGGAAAGCACAGGTTGCTGGGCCTTTCGGTTCCCACGCTGCCCCTGTCCTTCAATGCCACTTCAAAGTGCACTGCAGGCCCCTTGAAAAAGTACATTTGGAAGAGTTTTGAAGCCGTGCAAGCAGGTAGAAACACCATTCCAAGGGCTGTAGTATCAGACTAACAGCCTGTAACTGAGCCCAGGGTTTTTAGAGCGATTCCTGCACAATTCAGCTTTTTTCCCATTCAACTAAGGCGACCGCTGCTTTAAGCCTATGGGGCATTTGGAACAGCTTTGGCAGGCTCTCAAAGAATCAGCGAATGTGGTAGGGGGCTGAAAATTGCTACAGAGTACCTGTATTATATGCAGATAATAAATGTAGAAGCACAGGTTTATGGGGCTTTTGGTTGAAATGCAGCAGCTTGCCTTAGATTGACTCATACCGAGAGATTGCAGCACATTTGATCAGAACCTTTTTAAGTGGTTCTCGGCTGTGCGACCAGATAGAAGCTCCATTTAAATGGCTGTAGTATCAGAGAATTAGTCTCTAACAGGATTCAGTGGCCTTGTAATGAATCCTGCAAAAACCGATTGATAAGAAAAAAAATAAAAAGATTACTGGCAGATGCAAATTCACTTCTTTTTTTTTTTTTTTTTATTATTTCTCTGGAACAGTAAGGGCTAGAGAAACCATTCAAACAGTTCCTGTATCAGGGTAGTAGGTAGCAATTGTGTACCAAATTTGAGACCAATCCGTTGAAAAACAGAGTTTTTATTCAAAAAAAGCAATTGTGTTTTGTGGATTTCAATGTTAGCCTATGGGATTCTCGTCAAGTTGCGGGTTGGTGTAAAATTCGTATTTTCCCTATAAATACGAAACGCCGGGTGCTATCGTTTCAGGTAGGGCATTGTTATACAGATAAGGGTGTCATCTACACAACGAGACCGTTCCTGGGTTGTAATTCCACACCTGCGCTAAATGGGAACGTGTTATTGTGTCTGTTTTTCCGTTTTTGGTGAAAACGCCTATACGTTTCAATGGGAATCGCATTAAAATTAATATTTCAAGAACCCCTGGTGCTACCACCTCATACGAGGTATCGTTGGATAGGTATGATTGCAAGCTACAAAACAACACCGCGCTCGAGTTTTTATTCGACTGCTACACTAAAGAACGACCTTAAATGGGTTTCGTTTACATTTGGCGAAAAAACGTCCCGTTCAGGTTTTTTTTTTTTTTTTTTTTGAATTAATATTTAAATAACCACAGGTGGTATCAATTGAATCAAGGTATGCCTGGAAAGGTATTACTGCGAGCTACAAAACAAGACCTTTAGCACGGAAACGAGTGTGACCCTAACCCTAACCCCGAGTCGCACTAGTTTTGATGGGCCACAGCTGGAGCTGCGTGCCTGCAACGGAGAGTGGGAGAGCTGGAGACGAGTGGGAGAGCTTGGGAGTGGGACGGCACTTGCATCCCAGTCGGATGCTGGGCTTTGGGACGCTCCGTCCTTTTCACCGGCCATGGATGCGGCCAGGGCAGGGGGATGGATGCCTGGGACACGAGCCCAGTGCGGGGAGCTGCACGGCGGTTCGCCGGGGCCCCGCGTCCCGGGTGAACAGCGATTAATACGAAACGCCAGGTGCTATCGTTTCAGGTAGGGCATTCATTAATTCATTAATTAAATGCACGTCCCCCCCCCCCCGGGTGCACGAGTGTTCTGAGCTCGGGCTGAACACTTGCTCGTCCCCCCCGCCCCCGGTGGAGCTGCACGGCGGAACAGCGATGAATTAATTAAATGCACGTCCCGTGTTCCCCCCGGGAGCACGGGCGTTATGGGTCCGGGGCGGCGGGAGCTGTCCCCGGGGCCGTGGAACCCTGCCCGGGCAAGTGGGAGCAGAGGCCGGGCTGCACTTCCGCGAGCTCGGGCTGAACACCTGCACAAGCGCCGCTGCGGAGACCCGTTCGAAGCAGCCCCGCCGGAGGCCAGCGAAAATAGCCGAGAGTTAAGCCCCCCCTCCCCGCCGTGGCTTCGGCAGCATCGCGCCGCTTCAAGACGGACGGGGCTCTGGTCACGTCACAATCAATTCACATGACCAGAGGCCCGTCCGACGTGACGTGGCCGAAGTCTGCCGAAGACACGGCGGGGAGGGGCTTAACTCTCGGCTATTTTCGGACTCGGCGAGAAGGCAGCAGCAGGACGGCTCCGTTCACGGCTCACTCCCCGCGGTCCCCGCTGACCGATCGGAGCCGGTTTTAGCGCTCCAGGCAGTCGGATACTTTAGCGCCTCAGCAGCGGGGGCGACGACCTCTAACATTCCCCGGGGAGCTGCCCGAGTGTAAGGCCGGGACCCCCGTCTGCTGGGGGGAAAAAATACCTGCACGTCCCCCCCCCCCGTGTGCACGGGTGTTATGAGCTCGGGCTGAACACCTGCTCGTCCCCCCCGCCCCCGGGGAGCTGCACGGCGGAACAGCGATTCATTAATTAATTAAATGCACGCCCCCCCCCGGGTGCACAGGTGTTACGAGGCCGTGTTGCAGTTCCGCGAGCTCGGGGGAACACCTGCACAAGCGCTGCGGAGGCCCCCCTGTCCTTAACCCTTTCACACCTGGTGTCCATTACCATGTACATCACCTGTTTGAGCGTTTTTCGATAGTTCTAAAAACACCTGCAGTGTTTTTAGAAGAATTCCTACAGAAATCTGATTTTTTTTTGTAGCAATTCAAATAAGAGTAACAGCATTTGCGTTGGGTCCCCGATGTCATAAATATTTTCCACCAGTAGATGGCAGCAGCCCCTAAGAAGTGGAGTCGATAACCATTCAAATACTTGAAAAAGTACATTTCGAAGAGTTTTGATTCCAATTTTGGCAGGCTCTCAAAGAATCAGCGAATGCGGTAGGGGGCTGAAAATTGCTACAGAGTACCTGTAGGACATGCAGATAAGTGGTGGAAAAGCACAGGTTGCTGGGCCTTTCGGTTCCCACGCTGCCCCTGTCCTTCAATGCCACTTCAAAGTGCACTGCAGGCCCCTTGAAAAAGTACATTTGGAAGAGTTTTGAAGCCGTGCAAGCAGGTAGAAACACCATTCCAAGGGCTGTAGTATCAGACTAACAGCCTGTAACTGAGCCCAGGGTTTTTAGAGCGATTCCTACAAAATTCAGCTTTTTTCCCATTCAACTAAGGCGACCGCTGCTTTAAGCCTATGGGGCATTTGGAACAGCTTTGGCAGGCTCTCAAAGAATCAGCGAATGTGGTAGGGGGCTGAAAATTGCTACAGAGTACCTGTAGGACATGCAGATAAGTGGTGGGAAAGCACAGGTTGCTGGGCCTTTCGGTTCCCACGCTGCCCCTGTCCTTCAATGCCACTTCAAAGTGCACTGCAGGCCCCTTGAAAAAGTACATTTGGAAGAGTTTTGAAGCCGTGCAAGCAGGTAGAAACACCATTCCAAGGGCTGTAGTATCAGACTAACAGCCTGTAACTGAGCCCAGGGTTTTTAGAGCGATTCCTGCACAATTCAGCTTTTTTCCCATTCAACTAAGGCGACCGCTGCTTTAAGCCTATGGGGCATTTGGAACAGCTTTGGCAGGCTCTCAAAGAATCAGCGAATGTGGTAGGGGGCTGAAAATTGCTACAGAGTACCTGTATTATATGCAGATAATAAATGTAGAAGCACAGGTTTATGGGGCTTTTGGTTGAAATGCAGCAGCTTGCCTTAGATTGACTCATACCGAGAGATTGCAGCACATTTGATCAGAACCTTTTTAAGTGGTTCTCGGCTGTGCGACCAGATAGAAGCTCCATTTAAATGGCTGTAGTATCAGAGAATTAGTCTCTAACAGGATTCAGTGGCCTTGTAATGAATCCTGCAAAAACCGATTGATAAGAAAAAAAATAAAAAGATTACTGGCAGATGCAAATTCACTTCTTTTTTTTTTTTTTTTATTATTTCTCTGGAACAGTAAGGGCTAGAGAAACCATTCAAACAGTTCCTGTATCAGGGTAGTAGGTAGCAATTGTGTACCAAATTTGAGACCAATCCGTTGAAAAACAGAGTTTTTATTCAAAAAAAGCAATTGTGTTTTGTGGATTTCAATGTTAGCCTATGGGATTCTCGTCAAGTTGCGGGTTGGTGTAAAATTCGTATTTTCCCTATAAATACGAAACGCCGGGTGCTATCGTTTCAGGTAGGGCATTGTTATACAGATAAGGGTGTCATCTACACAACGAGACCGTTCCTGGGTTGTAATTCCACACCTGCGCTAAATGGGAACGTGTTATTGTGTCTGTTTTTCCGTTTTTGGTGAAAACGCCTATACGTTTCAATGGGAATCGCATTAAAATTAATATTTCAAGAACCCCTGGTGCTACCACCTCATACGAGGTATCGTTGGATAGGTATGATTGCAAGCTACAAAACAACACCGCGCTCGAGTTTTTATTCGACTGCTACACTAAAGAACGACCTTAAATGGGTTTCGTTTACATTTGGCGAAAAAACGTCCCGTTCAGGTTTTTTTTTTTTTTTTTTTTGAATTAATATTTAAATAACCACAGGTGGTATCAATTGAATCAAGGTATGCCTGGAAAGGTATTACTGCGAGCTACAAAACAAGACCTTTAGCACGGAAACGAGTGTGACCCTAACCCTAACCCCGAGTCGCACTAGTTTTGATGGGCCACAGCTGGAGCTGCGTGCCTGCAACGGAGAGTGGGAGAGCTGGAGACGAGTGGGAGAGCTTGGGAGTGGGACGGCACTTGCATCCCAGTCGGATGCTGGGCTTTGGGACGCTCCGTCCTTTTCACCGGCCATGGATGCGGCCAGGGCAGGGGGATGGATGCCTGGGACACGAGCCCAGTGCGGGGAGCTGCACGGCGGTTCGCCGGGGCCCCGCGTCCCGGGTGAACAGCGATTAATACGAAACGCCAGGTGCTATCGTTTCAGGTAGGGCATTCATTAATTCATTAATTAAATGCACGTCCCCCCCCCCCCGGGTGCACGAGTGTTCTGAGCTCGGGCTGAACACTTGCTCGTCCCCCCCGCCCCCGGTGGAGCTGCACGGCGGAACAGCGATGAATTAATTAAATGCACGTCCCGTGTTCCCCCCGGGAGCACGGGCGTTATGGGTCCGGGGCGGCGGGAGCTGTCCCCGGGGCCGTGGAACCCTGCCCGGGCAAGTGGGAGCAGAGGCCGGGCTGCACTTCCGCGAGCTCGGGCTGAACACCTGCACAAGCGCCGCTGCGGAGACCCGTTCGAAGCAGCCCCGCCGGAGGCCAGCGAAAATAGCCGAGAGTTAAGCCCCCCCTCCCCGCCGTGGCTTCGGCAGCATCGCGCCGCTTCAAGACGGACGGGGCTCTGGTCACGTCACAATCAATTCACATGACCAGAGGCCCGTCCGACGTGACGTGGCCGAAGTCTGCCGAAGACACGGCGGGGAGGGGCTTAACTCTCGGCTATTTTCGGACTCGGCGAGAAGGCAGCAGCGGGACGCTCCGTTCACGGCTCACTCCCCGCGGTCCCCGCTGACCGATCGGAGCCGGTTTTAGCGCTCCAGGCAGTCGGATACTTTAGCGCCTCAGCAGCGGGGGCGACGACCTCTAACATTCCCCGGGGAGCTGCCCGAGTGTAAGGCCGGGACCCCCGTCTGCTGGGGGGAAAAAATACCTGCACGTCCCCCCCCCCCGTGTGCACGGGTGTTATGAGCTCGGGCTGAACACCTGCTCGTCCCCCCCGCCCCCGGGGAGCTGCACGGCGGAACAGCGATTCATTAATTAATTAAATGCACGCCCCCCCCCGGGTGCACAGGTGTTACGAGGCCGTGTTGCAGTTCCGCGAGCTCGGGGGAACACCTGCACAAGCGCTGCGGAGGCCCCCCTGTCCTTAACCCTTTCACACCTGGTGTCCATTACCATGTACATCACCTGTTTGAGCGTTTTTCGATAGTTCTAAAAACACCTGCAGTGTTTTTAGAAGAATTCCTACAGAAATCTGATTTTTTTTTGTAGCAATTCAAATAAGAGTAACAGCATTTGCGTTGGGTCCCCGATGTCATAAATATTTTCCACCAGTAGATGGCAGCAGCCCCTAAGAAGTGGAGTCGATAACCATTCAAATACTTGAAAAAGTACATTTCGAAGAGTTTTGATTCCAATTTTGGCAGGCTCTCAAAGAATCAGCGAATGCGGTAGGGGGCTGAAAATTGCTACAGAGTACCTGTAGGACATGCAGATAAGTGGTGGAAAAGCACAGGTTGCTGGGCCTTTCGGTTCCCACGCTGCCCCTGTCCTTCAATGCCACTTCAAAGTGCACTGCAGGCCCCTTGAAAAAGTACATTTGGAAGAGTTTTGAAGCCGTGCAAGCAGGTAGAAACACCATTCCAAGGGCTGTAGTATCAGACTAACAGCCTGTAACTGAGCCCAGGGTTTTTAGAGCGATTCCTACAAAATTCAGCTTTTTTCCCATTCAACTAAGGCGACCGCTGCTTTAAGCCTATGGGGCATTTGGAACAGCTTTGGCAGGCTCTCAAAGAATCAGCGAATGTGGTAGGGGGCTGAAAATTGCTACAGAGTACCTGTAGGACATGCAGATAAGTGGTGGGAAAGCACAGGTTGCTGGGCCTTTCGGTTCCCACGCTGCCCCTGTCCTTCAATGCCACTTCAAAGTGCACTGCAGGCCCCTTGAAAAAGTACATTTGGAAGAGTTTTGAAGCCGTGCAAGCAGGTAGAAACACCATTCCAAGGGCTGTAGTATCAGACTAACAGCCTGTAACTGAGCCCAGGGTTTTTAGAGCGATTCCTGCACAATTCAGCTTTTTTCCCATTCAACTAAGGCGACCGCTGCTTTAAGCCTATGGGGCATTTGGAACAGCTTTGGCAGGCTCTCAAAGAATCAGCGAATGTGGTAGGGGGCTGAAAATTGCTACAGAGTACCTGTATTATATGCAGATAATAAATGTAGAAGCACAGGTTTATGGGGCTTTTGGTTGAAATGCAGCAGCTTGCCTTAGATTGACTCATACCGAGAGATTGCAGCACATTTGATCAGAACCTTTTTAAGTGGTTCTCGGCTGTGCGACCAGATAGAAGCTCCATTTAAATGGCTGTAGTATCAGAGAATTAGTCTCTAACAGGATTCAGTGGCCTTGTAATGAATCCTGCAAAAACCGATTGATAAGAAAAAAAATAAAAAGATTACTGGCAGATGCAAATTCACTTCTTTTTTTTTTTTTTTTATTATTTCTCTGGAACAGTAAGGGCTAGAGAAACCATTCAAACAGTTCCTGTATCAGGGTAGTAGGTAGCAATTGTGTACCAAATTTGAGACCAATCCGTTGAAAAACAGAGTTTTTATTCAAAAAAAGCAATTGTGTTTTGTGGATTTCAATGTTAGCCTATGGGATTCTCGTCAAGTTGCGGGTTGGTGTAAAATTCGTATTTTCCCTATAAATACGAAACGCCGGGTGCTATCGTTTCAGGTAGGGCATTGTTATACAGATAAGGGTGTCATCTACACAACGAGACCGTTCCTGGGTTGTAATTCCACACCTGCGCTAAATGGGAACGTGTTATTGTGTCTGTTTTTCCGTTTTTGGTGAAAACGCCTATACGTTTCAATGGGAATCGCATTAAAATTAATATTTCAAGAACCCCTGGTGCTACCACCTCATACGAGGTATCGTTGGATAGGTATGATTGCAAGCTACAAAACAACACCGCGCTCGAGTTTTTATTCGACTGCTACACTAAAGAACGACCTTAAATGGGTTTCGTTTACATTTGGCGAAAAAACGTCCCGTTCAGGTTTTTTTTTTTTTTTTTTTGAATTAATATTTAAATAACCACAGGTGGTATCAATTGAATCAAGGTATGCCTGGAAAGGTATTACTGCGAGCTACAAAACAAGACCTTTAGCACGGAAACGAGTGTGACCCTAACCCTAACCCCGAGTCGCACTAGTTTTGATGGGCCACAGCTGGAGCTGCGTGCCTGCAACGGAGAGTGGGAGAGCTGGAGACGAGTGGGAGAGCTTGGGAGTGGGACGGCACTTGCATCCCAGTCGGATGCTGGGCTTTGGGACGCTCCGTCCTTTTCACCGGCCATGGATGCGGCCAGGGCAGGGGGATGGATGCCTGGGACACGAGCCCAGTGCGGGGAGCTGCACGGCGGTTCGCCGGGGCCCCGCGTCCCGGGTGAACAGCGATTAATACGAAACGCCAGGTGCTATCGTTTCAGGTAGGGCATTCATTAATTCATTAATTAAATGCACGTCCCCCCCCCCCCCGGGTGCACGAGTGTTCTGAGCTCGGGCTGAACACTTGCTCGTCCCCCCCGCCCCCGGTGGAGCTGCACGGCGGAACAGCGATGAATTAATTAAATGCACGTCCCGTGTTCCCCCCGGGAGCACGGGCGTTATGGGTCCGGGGCGGCGGGAGCTGTCCCCGGGGCCGTGGAACCCTGCCCGGGCAAGTGGGAGCAGAGGCCGGGCTGCACTTCCGCGAGCTCGGGCTGAACACCTGCACAAGCGCCGCTGCGGAGACCCGTTCGAAGCAGCCCCGCCGGAGGCCAGCGAAAATAGCCGAGAGTTAAGCCCCCCCTCCCCGCCGTGGCTTCGGCAGCATCGCGCCGCTTCAAGACGGACGGGGCTCTGGTCACGTCACAATCAATTCACATGACCAGAGGCCCGTCCGACGTGACGTGGCCGAAGTCTGCCGAAGACACGGCGGGGAGGGGCTTAACTCTCGGCTATTTTCGGACTCGGCGAGAAGGCAGCAGCGGGACGCTCCGTTCACGGCTCACTCCCCGCGGTCCCCGCTGACCGATCGGAGCCGGTTTTAGCGCTCCAGGCAGTCGGATACTTTAGCGCCTCAGCAGCGGGGGCGACGACCTCTAACATTCCCCGGGGAGCTGCCCGAGTGTAAGGCCGGGACCCCCGTCTGCTGGGGGGAAAAAATACCTGCACGTCCCCCCCCCCCGTGTGCACGGGTGTTATGAGCTCGGGCTGAACACCTGCTCGTCCCCCCCGCCCCCGGGGAGCTGCACGGCGGAACAGCGATTCATTAATTAATTAAATGCACGCCCCCCCCCGGGTGCACAGGTGTTACGAGGCCGTGTTGCAGTTCCGCGAGCTCGGGGGAACACCTGCACAAGCGCTGCGGAGGCCCCCCTGTCCTTAACCCTTTCACACCTGGTGTCCATTACCATGTACATCACCTGTTTGAGCGTTTTTCGATAGTTCTAAAAACACCTGCAGTGTTTTTAGAAGAATTCCTACAGAAATCTGATTTTTTTTTGTAGCAATTCAAATAAGAGTAACAGCATTTGCGTTGGGTCCCCGATGTCATAAATATTTTCCACCAGTAGATGGCAGCAGCCCCTAAGAAGTGGAGTCGATAACCATTCAAATACTTGAAAAAGTACATTTCGAAGAGTTTTGATTCCAATTTTGGCAGGCTCTCAAAGAATCAGCGAATGCGGTAGGGGGCTGAAAATTGCTACAGAGTACCTGTAGGACATGCAGATAAGTGGTGGAAAAGCACAGGTTGCTGGGCCTTTCGGTTCCCACGCTGCCCCTGTCCTTCAATGCCACTTCAAAGTGCACTGCAGGCCCCTTGAAAAAGTACATTTGGAAGAGTTTTGAAGCCGTGCAAGCAGGTAGAAACACCATTCCAAGGGCTGTAGTATCAGACTAACAGCCTGTAACTGAGCCCAGGGTTTTTAGAGCGATTCCTACAAAATTCAGCTTTTTTCCCATTCAACTAAGGCGACCGCTGCTTTAAGCCTATGGGGCATTTGGAACAGCTTTGGCAGGCTCTCAAAGAATCAGCGAATGTGGTAGGGGGCTGAAAATTGCTACAGAGTACCTGTAGGACATGCAGATAAGTGGTGGGAAAGCACAGGTTGCTGGGCCTTTCGGTTCCCACGCTGCCCCTGTCCTTCAATGCCACTTCAAAGTGCACTGCAGGCCCCTTGAAAAAGTACATTTGGAAGAGTTTTGAAGCCGTGCAAGCAGGTAGAAACACCATTCCAAGGGCTGTAGTATCAGACTAACAGCCTGTAACTGAGCCCAGGGTTTTTAGAGCGATTCCTGCACAATTCAGCTTTTTTCCCATTCAACTAAGGCGACCGCTGCTTTAAGCCTATGGGGCATTTGGAACAGCTTTGGCAGGCTCTCAAAGAATCAGCGAATGTGGTAGGGGGCTGAAAATTGCTACAGAGTACCTGTATTATATGCAGATAATAAATGTAGAAGCACAGGTTTATGGGGCTTTTGGTTGAAATGCAGCAGCTTGCCTTAGATTGACTCATACCGAGAGATTGCAGCACATTTGATCAGAACCTTTTTAAGTGGTTCTCGGCTGTGCGACCAGATAGAAGCTCCATTTAAATGGCTGTAGTATCAGAGAATTAGTCTCTAACAGGATTCAGTGGCCTTGTAATGAATCCTGCAAAAACCGATTGATAAGAAAAAAAATAAAAAGATTACTGGCAGATGCAAATTCACTTCTTTTTTTTTTTTTTTTTATTATTTCTCTGGAACAGTAAGGGCTAGAGAAACCATTCAAACAGTTCCTGTATCAGGGTAGTAGGTAGCAATTGTGTACCAAATTTGAGACCAATCCGTTGAAAAACAGAGTTTTTATTCAAAAAAAGCAATTGTGTTTTGTGGATTTCAATGTTAGCCTATGGGATTCTCGTCAAGTTGCGGGTTGGTGTAAAATTCGTATTTTCCCTATAAATACGAAACGCCGGGTGCTATCGTTTCAGGTAGGGCATTGTTATACAGATAAGGGTGTCATCTACACAACGAGACCGTTCCTGGGTTGTAATTCCACACCTGCGCTAAATGGGAACGTGTTATTGTGTCTGTTTTTCCGTTTTTGGTGAAAACGCCTATACGTTTCAATGGGAATCGCATTAAAATTAATATTTCAAGAACCCCTGGTGCTACCACCTCATACGAGGTATCGTTGGATAGGTATGATTGCAAGCTACAAAACAACACCGCGCTCGAGTTTTTATTCGACTGCTACACTAAAGAACGACCTTAAATGGGTTTCGTTTACATTTGGCGAAAAAACGTCCCGTTCAGGTTTTTTTTTTTTTTTTTTTTGAATTAATATTTAAATAACCACAGGTGGTATCAATTGAATCAAGGTATGCCTGGAAAGGTATTACTGCGAGCTACAAAACAAGACCTTTAGCACGGAAACGAGTGTGACCCTAACCCTAACCCCGAGTCGCACTAGTTTTGATGGGCCACAGCTGGAGCTGCGTGCCTGCAACGGAGAGTGGGAGAGCTGGAGACGAGTGGGAGAGCTTGGGAGTGGGACGGCACTTGCATCCCAGTCGGATGCTGGGCTTTGGGACGCTCCGTCCTTTTCACCGGCCATGGATGCGGCCAGGGCAGGGGGATGGATGCCTGGGACACGAGCCCAGTGCGGGGAGCTGCACGGCGGTTCGCCGGGGCCCCGCGTCCCGGGTGAACAGCGATTAATACGAAACGCCAGGTGCTATCGTTTCAGGTAGGGCATTCATTAATTCATTAATTAAATGCACGTCCCCCCCCCCCCGGGTGCACGAGTGTTCTGAGCTCGGGCTGAACACTTGCTCGTCCCCCCCGCCCCCGGTGGAGCTGCACGGCGGAACAGCGATGAATTAATTAAATGCACGTCCCGTGTTCCCCCCGGGAGCACGGGCGTTATGGGTCCGGGGCGGCGGGAGCTGTCCCCGGGGCCGTGGAACCCTGCCCGGGCAAGTGGGAGCAGAGGCCGGGCTGCACTTCCGCGAGCTCGGGCTGAACACCTGCACAAGCGCCGCTGCGGAGACCCGTTCGAAGCAGCCCCGCCGGAGGCCAGCGAAAATAGCCGAGAGTTAAGCCCCCCCTCCCCGCCGTGGCTTCGGCAGCATCGCGCCGCTTCAAGACGGACGGGGCTCTGGTCACGTCACAATCAATTCACATGACCAGAGGCCCGTCCGACGTGACGTGGCCGAAGTCTGCCGAAGACACGGCGGGGAGGGGCTTAACTCTCGGCTATTTTCGGACTCGGCGAGAAGGCAGCAGCGGGACGCTCCGTTCACGGCTCACTCCCCGCGGTCCCCGCTGACCGATCGGAGCCGGTTTTAGCGCTCCAGGCAGTCGGATACTTTAGCGCCTCAGCAGCGGGGGCGACGACCTCTAACATTCCCCGGGGAGCTGCCCGAGTGTAAGGCCGGGACCCCCGTCTGCTGGGGGGAAAAAATACCTGCACGTCCCCCCCCCCCGTGTGCACGGGTGTTATGAGCTCGGGCTGAACACCTGCTCGTCCCCCCCGCCCCCGGGGAGCTGCACGGCGGAACAGCGATTCATTAATTAATTAAATGCACGCCCCCCCCCGGGTGCACAGGTGTTACGAGGCCGTGTTGCAGTTCCGCGAGCTCGGGGGAACACCTGCACAAGCGCTGCGGAGGCCCCCCTGTCCTTAACCCTTTCACACCTGGTGTCCATTACCATGTACATCACCTGTTTGAGCGTTTTTCGATAGTTCTAAAAACACCTGCAGTGTTTTTAGAAGAATTCCTACAGAAATCTGATTTTTTTTTGTAGCAATTCAAATAAGAGTAACAGCATTTGCGTTGGGTCCCCGATGTCATAAATATTTTCCACCAGTAGATGGCAGCAGCCCCTAAGAAGTGGAGTCGATAACCATTCAAATACTTGAAAAAGTACATTTCGAAGAGTTTTGATTCCAATTTTGGCAGGCTCTCAAAGAATCAGCGAATGCGGTAGGGGGCTGAAAATTGCTACAGAGTACCTGTAGGACATGCAGATAAGTGGTGGAAAAGCACAGGTTGCTGGGCCTTTCGGTTCCCACGCTGCCCCTGTCCTTCAATGCCACTTCAAAGTGCACTGCAGGCCCCTTGAAAAAGTACATTTGGAAGAGTTTTGAAGCCGTGCAAGCAGGTAGAAACACCATTCCAAGGGCTGTAGTATCAGACTAACAGCCTGTAACTGAGCCCAGGGTTTTTAGAGCGATTCCTACAAAATTCAGCTTTTTTCCCATTCAACTAAGGCGACCGCTGCTTTAAGCCTATGGGGCATTTGGAACAGCTTTGGCAGGCTCTCAAAGAATCAGCGAATGTGGTAGGGGGCTGAAAATTGCTACAGAGTACCTGTAGGACATGCAGATAAGTGGTGGGAAAGCACAGGTTGCTGGGCCTTTCGGTTCCCACGCTGCCCCTGTCCTTCAATGCCACTTCAAAGTGCACTGCAGGCCCCTTGAAAAAGTACATTTGGAAGAGTTTTGAAGCCGTGCAAGCAGGTAGAAACACCATTCCAAGGGCTGTAGTATCAGACTAACAGCCTGTAACTGAGCCCAGGGTTTTTAGAGCGATTCCTGCACAATTCAGCTTTTTTCCCATTCAACTAAGGCGACCGCTGCTTTAAGCCTATGGGGCATTTGGAACAGCTTTGGCAGGCTCTCAAAGAATCAGCGAATGTGGTAGGGGGCTGAAAATTGCTACAGAGTACCTGTATTATATGCAGATAATAAATGTAGAAGCACAGGTTTATGGGGCTTTTGGTTGAAATGCAGCAGCTTGCCTTAGATTGACTCATACCGAGAGATTGCAGCACATTTGATCAGAACCTTTTTAAGTGGTTCTCGGCTGTGCGACCAGATAGAAGCTCCATTTAAATGGCTGTAGTATCAGAGAATTAGTCTCTAACAGGATTCAGTGGCCTTGTAATGAATCCTGCAAAAACCGATTGATAAGAAAAAAAATAAAAAGATTACTGGCAGATGCAAATTCACTTCTTTTTTTTTTTTTTTTATTATTTCTCTGGAACAGTAAGGGCTAGAGAAACCATTCAAACAGTTCCTGTATCAGGGTAGTAGGTAGCAATTGTGTACCAAATTTGAGACCAATCCGTTGAAAAACAGAGTTTTTATTCAAAAAAAGCAATTGTGTTTTGTGGATTTCAATGTTAGCCTATGGGATTCTCGTCAAGTTGCGGGTTGGTGTAAAATTCGTATTTTCCCTATAAATACGAAACGCCGGGTGCTATCGTTTCAGGTAGGGCATTGTTATACAGATAAGGGTGTCATCTACACAACGAGACCGTTCCTGGGTTGTAATTCCACACCTGCGCTAAATGGGAACGTGTTATTGTGTCTGTTTTTCCGTTTTTGGTGAAAACGCCTATACGTTTCAATGGGAATCGCATTAAAATTAATATTTCAAGAACCCCTGGTGCTACCACCTCATACGAGGTATCGTTGGATAGGTATGATTGCAAGCTACAAAACAACACCGCGCTCGAGTTTTTATTCGACTGCTACACTAAAGAACGACCTTAAATGGGTTTCGTTTACATTTGGCGAAAAAACGTCCCGTTCAGGTTTTTTTTTTTTTTTTTTTTGAATTAATATTTAAATAACCACAGGTGGTATCAATTGAATCAAGGTATGCCTGGAAAGGTATTACTGCGAGCTACAAAACAAGACCTTTAGCACGGAAACGAGTGTGACCCTAACCCTAACCCCGAGTCGCACTAGTTTTGATGGGCCACAGCTGGAGCTGCGTGCCTGCAACGGAGAGTGGGAGAGCTGGAGACGAGTGGGAGAGCTTGGGAGTGGGACGGCACTTGCATCCCAGTCGGATGCTGGGCTTTGGGACGCTCCGTCCTTTTCACCGGCCATGGATGCGGCCAGGGCAGGGGGATGGATGCCTGGGACACGAGCCCAGTGCGGGGAGCTGCACGGCGGTTCGCCGGGGCCCCGCGTCCCGGGTGAACAGCGATTAATACGAAACGCCAGGTGCTATCGTTTCAGGTAGGGCATTCATTAATTCATTAATTAAATGCACGTCCCCCCCCCCCGGGTGCACGAGTGTTCTGAGCTCGGGCTGAACACTTGCTCGTCCCCCCCGCCCCCGGTGGAGCTGCACGGCGGAACAGCGATGAATTAATTAAATGCACGTCCCGTGTTCCCCCCGGGAGCACGGGCGTTATGGGTCCGGGGCGGCGGGAGCTGTCCCCGGGGCCGTGGAACCCTGCCCGGGCAAGTGGGAGCAGAGGCCGGGCTGCACTTCCGCGAGCTCGGGCTGAACACCTGCACAAGCGCCGCTGCGGAGACCCGTTCGAAGCAGCCCCGCCGGAGGCCAGCGAAAATAGCCGAGAGTTAAGCCCCCCCTCCCCGCCGTGGCTTCGGCAGCATCGCGCCGCTTCAAGGCGGACGGGGCTCTGGTCACGTCACAATCAATTCACATGACCAGAGGCCCGTCCGACGTGACGTGGCCGAAGTCTGCCGAAGACACGGCGGGGGGGGGAGGGGCTTAACTCTCGGCTATTTTCGGACTCGGCGAGAAGGCAGCAGCGGGACGCTCCGTTCACGGCTCACTCCCCGCGGTCCCCGCTGACCGATCGGAGCCGGTTTTAGCGCTCCAGGCAGTCGGATACTTTAGCGCCTCAGCAGCGGGGGCGACGACCTCTAACATTCCCCGGGGAGCTGCCCGAGTGTAAGGCCGGGACCCCCGTCTGCTGGGGGGAAAAAATACCTGCACGTCCCCCCCCCCCGTGTGCACGGGTGTTATGAGCTCGGGCTGAACACCTGCTCGTCCCCCCCGCCCCCGGGGAGCTGCACGGCGGAACAGCGATTCATTAATTAATTAAATGCACGCCCCCCCCCGGGTGCACAGGTGTTACGAGGCCGTGTTGCAGTTCCGCGAGCTCGGGGGAACACCTGCACAAGCGCTGCGGAGGCCCCCCTGTCCTTAACCCTTTCACACCTGGTGTCCATTACCATGTACATCACCTGTTTGAGCGTTTTTCGATAGTTCTAAAAACACCTGCAGTGTTTTTAGAAGAATTCCTACAGAAATCTGATTTTTTTTTGTAGCAATTCAAATAAGAGTAACAGCATTTGCGTTGGGTCCCCGATGTCATAAATATTTTCCACCAGTAGATGGCAGCAGCCCCTAAGAAGTGGAGTCGATAACCATTCAAATACTTGAAAAAGTACATTTCGAAGAGTTTTGATTCCAATTTTGGCAGGCTCTCAAAGAATCAGCGAATGCGGTAGGGGGCTGAAAATTGCTACAGAGTACCTGTAGGACATGCAGATAAGTGGTGGAAAAGCACAGGTTGCTGGGCCTTTCGGTTCCCACGCTGCCCCTGTCCTTCAATGCCACTTCAAAGTGCACTGCAGGCCCCTTGAAAAAGTACATTTGGAAGAGTTTTGAAGCCGTGCAAGCAGGTAGAAACACCATTCCAAGGGCTGTAGTATCAGACTAACAGCCTGTAACTGAGCCCAGGGTTTTTAGAGCGATTCCTACAAAATTCAGCTTTTTTCCCATTCAACTAAGGCGACCGCTGCTTTAAGCCTATGGGGCATTTGGAACAGCTTTGGCAGGCTCTCAAAGAATCAGCGAATGTGGTAGGGGGCTGAAAATTGCTACAGAGTACCTGTAGGACATGCAGATAAGTGGTGGGAAAGCACAGGTTGCTGGGCCTTTCGGTTCCCACGCTGCCCCTGTCCTTCAATGCCACTTCAAAGTGCACTGCAGGCCCCTTGAAAAAGTACATTTGGAAGAGTTTTGAAGCCGTGCAAGCAGGTAGAAACACCATTCCAAGGGCTGTAGTATCAGACTAACAGCCTGTAACTGAGCCCAGGGTTTTTAGAGCGATTCCTGCACAATTCAGCTTTTTTCCCATTCAACTAAGGCGACCGCTGCTTTAAGCCTATGGGGCATTTGGAACAGCTTTGGCAGGCTCTCAAAGAATCAGCGAATGTGGTAGGGGGCTGAAAATTGCTACAGAGTACCTGTATTATATGCAGATAATAAATGTAGAAGCACAGGTTTATGGGGCTTTTGGTTGAAATGCAGCAGCTTGCCTTAGATTGACTCATACCGAGAGATTGCAGCACATTTGATCAGAACCTTTTTAAGTGGTTCTCGGCTGTGCGACCAGATAGAAGCTCCATTTAAATGGCTGTAGTATCAGAGAATTAGTCTCTAACAGGATTCAGTGGCCTTGTAATGAATCCTGCAAAAACCGATTGATAAGAAAAAAAATAAAAAGATTACTGGCAGATGCAAATTCACTTCTTTTTTTTTTTTTTTTTATTATTTCTCTGGAACAGTAAGGGCTAGAGAAACCATTCAAACAGTTCCTGTATCAGGGTAGTAGGTAGCAATTGTGTACCAAATTTGAGACCAATCCGTTGAAAAACAGAGTTTTTATTCAAAAAAAGCAATTGTGTTTTGTGGATTTCAATGTTAGCCTATGGGATTCTCGTCAAGTTGCGGGTTGGTGTAAAATTCGTATTTTCCCTATAAATACGAAACGCCGGGTGCTATCGTTTCAGGTAGGGCATTGTTATACAGATAAGGGTGTCATCTACACAACGAGACCGTTCCTGGGTTGTAATTCCACACCTGCGCTAAATGGGAACGTGTTATTGTGTCTGTTTTTCCGTTTTTGGTGAAAACGCCTATACGTTTCAATGGGAATCGCATTAAAATTAATATTTCAAGAACCCCTGGTGCTACCACCTCATACGAGGTATCGTTGGATAGGTATGATTGCAAGCTACAAAACAACACCGCGCTCGAGTTTTTATTCGACTGCTACACTAAAGAACGACCTTAAATGGGTTTCGTTTACATTTGGCGAAAAAACGTCCCGTTCAGGTTTTTTTTTTTTTTTTTTTTGAATTAATATTTAAATAACCACAGGTGGTATCAATTGAATCAAGGTATGCCTGGAAAGGTATTACTGCGAGCTACAAAACAAGACCTTTAGCACGGAAACGAGTGTGACCCTAACCCTAACCCCGAGTCGCACTAGTTTTGATGGGCCACAGCTGGAGCTGCGTGCCTGCAACGGAGAGTGGGAGAGCTGGAGACGAGTGGGAGAGCTTGGGAGTGGGACGGCACTTGCATCCCAGTCGGATGCTGGGCTTTGGGACGCTCCGTCCTTTTCACCGGCCATGGATGCGGCCAGGGCAGGGGGATGGATGCCTGGGACACGAGCCCAGTGCGGGGAGCTGCACGGCGGTTCGCCGGGGCCCCGCGTCCCGGGTGAACAGCGATTAATACGAAACGCCAGGTGCTATCGTTTCAGGTAGGGCATTCATTAATTCATTAATTAAATGCACGTCCCCCCCCCCCGGGTGCACGAGTGTTCTGAGCTCGGGCTGAACACTTGCTCGTCCCCCCCGCCCCCGGTGGAGCTGCACGGCGGAACAGCGATGAATTAATTAAATGCACGTCCCGTGTTCCCCCCGGGAGCACGGGCGTTATGGGTCCGGGGCGGCGGGAGCTGTCCCCGGGGCCGTGGAACCCTGCCCGGGCAAGTGGGAGCAGAGGCCGGGCTGCACTTCCGCGAGCTCGGGCTGAACACCTGCACAAGCGCCGCTGCGGAGACCCGTTCGAAGCAGCCCCGCCGGAGGCCAGCGAAAATAGCCGAGAGTTAAGCCCCCCCTCCCCGCCGTGGCTTCGGCAGCATCGCGCCGCTTCAAGACGGACGGGGCTCTGGTCACGTCACAATCAATTCACATGACCAGAGGCCCGTCCGACGTGACGTGGCCGAAGTCTGCCGAAGACACGGCGGGGAGGGGCTTAACTCTCGGCTATTTTCGGACTCGGCGAGAAGGCAGCAGCGGGACGCTCCGTTCACGGCTCACTCCCCGCGGTCCCCGCTGACCGATCGGAGCCGGTTTTAGCGCTCCAGGCAGTCGGATACTTTAGCGCCTCAGCAGCGGGGGCGACGACCTCTAACATTCCCCGGGGAGCTGCCCGAGTGTAAGGCCGGGACCCCCGTCTGCTGGGGGGAAAAAATACCTGCACGTCCCCCCCCCCCGTGTGCACGGGTGTTATGAGCTCGGGCTGAACACCTGCTCGTCCCCCCCGCCCCCGGGGAGCTGCACGGCGGAACAGCGATTCATTAATTAATTAAATGCACGCCCCCCCCCGGGTGCACAGGTGTTACGAGGCCGTGTTGCAGTTCCGCGAGCTCGGGGGAACACCTGCACAAGCGCTGCGGAGGCCCCCCTGTCCTTAACCCTTTCACACCTGGTGTCCATTACCATGTACATCACCTGTTTGAGCGTTTTTCGATAGTTCTAAAAACACCTGCAGTGTTTTTAGAAGAATTCCTACAGAAATCTGATTTTTTTTTGTAGCAATTCAAATAAGAGTAACAGCATTTGCGTTGGGTCCCCGATGTCATAAATATTTTCCACCAGTAGATGGCAGCAGCCCCTAAGAAGTGGAGTCGATAACCATTCAAATACTTGAAAAAGTACATTTCGAAGAGTTTTGATTCCAATTTTGGCAGGCTCTCAAAGAATCAGCGAATGCGGTAGGGGGCTGAAAATTGCTACAGAGTACCTGTAGGACATGCAGATAAGTGGTGGAAAAGCACAGGTTGCTGGGCCTTTCGGTTCCCACGCTGCCCCTGTCCTTCAATGCCACTTCAAAGTGCACTGCAGGCCCCTTGAAAAAGTACATTTGGAAGAGTTTTGAAGCCGTGCAAGCAGGTAGAAACACCATTCCAAGGGCTGTAGTATCAGACTAACAGCCTGTAACTGAGCCCAGGGTTTTTAGAGCGATTCCTACAAAATTCAGCTTTTTTCCCATTCAACTAAGGCGACCGCTGCTTTAAGCCTATGGGGCATTTGGAACAGCTTTGGCAGGCTCTCAAAGAATCAGCGAATGTGGTAGGGGGCTGAAAATTGCTACAGAGTACCTGTAGGACATGCAGATAAGTGGTGGGAAAGCACAGGTTGCTGGGCCTTTCGGTTCCCACGCTGCCCCTGTCCTTCAATGCCACTTCAAAGTGCACTGCAGGCCCCTTGAAAAAGTACATTTGGAAGAGTTTTGAAGCCGTGCAAGCAGGTAGAAACACCATTCCAAGGGCTGTAGTATCAGACTAACAGCCTGTAACTGAGCCCAGGGTTTTTAGAGCGATTCCTGCACAATTCAGCTTTTTTCCCATTCAACTAAGGCGACCGCTGCTTTAAGCCTATGGGGCATTTGGAACAGCTTTGGCAGGCTCTCAAAGAATCAGCGAATGTGGTAGGGGGCTGAAAATTGCTACAGAGTACCTGTATTATATGCAGATAATAAATGTAGAAGCACAGGTTTATGGGGCTTTTGGTTGAAATGCAGCAGCTTGCCTTAGATTGACTCATACCGAGAGATTGCAGCACATTTGATCAGAACCTTTTTAAGTGGTTCTCGGCTGTGCGACCAGATAGAAGCTCCATTTAAATGGCTGTAGTATCAGAGAATTAGTCTCTAACAGGATTCAGTGGCCTTGTAATGAATCCTGCAAAAACCGATTGATAAGAAAAAAAATAAAAAGATTACTGGCAGATGCAAATTCACTTCTTTTTTTTTTTTTTTTATTATTTCTCTGGAACAGTAAGGGCTAGAGAAACCATTCAAACAGTTCCTGTATCAGGGTAGTAGGTAGCAATTGTGTACCAAATTTGAGACCAATCCGTTGAAAAACAGAGTTTTTATTCAAAAAAAGCAATTGTGTTTTGTGGATTTCAATGTTAGCCTATGGGATTCTCGTCAAGTTGCGGGTTGGTGTAAAATTCGTATTTTCCCTATAAATACGAAACGCCGGGTGCTATCGTTTCAGGTAGGGCATTGTTATACAGATAAGGGTGTCATCTACACAACGAGACCGTTCCTGGGTTGTAATTCCACACCTGCGCTAAATGGGAACGTGTTATTGTGTCTGTTTTTCCGTTTTTGGTGAAAACGCCTATACGTTTCAATGGGAATCGCATTAAAATTAATATTTCAAGAACCCCTGGTGCTACCACCTCATACGAGGTATCGTTGGATAGGTATGATTGCAAGCTACAAAACAACACCGCGCTCGAGTTTTTATTCGACTGCTACACTAAAGAACGACCTTAAATGGGTTTCGTTTACATTTGGCGAAAAAACGTCCCGTTCAGGTTTTTTTTTTTTTTTTTTTTGAATTAATATTTAAATAACCACAGGTGGTATCAATTGAATCAAGGTATGCCTGGAAAGGTATTACTGCGAGCTACAAAACAAGACCTTTAGCACGGAAACGAGTGTGACCCTAACCCTAACCCCGAGTCGCACTAGTTTTGATGGGCCACAGCTGGAGCTGCGTGCCTGCAACGGAGAGTGGGAGAGCTGGAGACGAGTGGGAGAGCTTGGGAGTGGGACGGCACTTGCATCCCAGTCGGATGCTGGGCTTTGGGACGCTCCGTCCTTTTCACCGGCCATGGATGCGGCCAGGGCAGGGGGATGGATGCCTGGGACACGAGCCCAGTGCGGGGAGCTGCACGGCGGTTCGCCGGGGCCCCGCGTCCCGGGTGAACAGCGATTAATACGAAACGCCAGGTGCTATCGTTTCAGGTAGGGCATTCATTAATTCATTAATTAAATGCACGTCCCCCCCCCCCCGGGTGCACGAGTGTTCTGAGCTCGGGCTGAACACTTGCTCGTCCCCCCCGCCCCCGGTGGAGCTGCACGGCGGAACAGCGATGAATTAATTAAATGCACGTCCCGTGTTCCCCCCGGGAGCACGGGCGTTATGGGTCCGGGGCGGCGGGAGCTGTCCCCGGGGCCGTGGAACCCTGCCCGGGCAAGTGGGAGCAGAGGCCGGGCTGCACTTCCGCGAGCTCGGGCTGAACACCTGCACAAGCGCCGCTGCGGAGACCCGTTCGAAGCAGCCCCGCCGGAGGCCAGCGAAAATAGCCGAGAGTTAAGCCCCCCCTCCCCGCCGTGGCTTCGGCAGCATCGCGCCGCTTCAAGACGGACGGGGCTCTGGTCACGTCACAATCAATTCACATGACCAGAGGCCCGTCCGACGTGACGTGGCCGAAGTCTGCCGAAGACACGGCGGGGAGGGGCTTAACTCTCGGCTATTTTCGGACTCGGCGAGAAGGCAGCAGCGGGACGCTCCGTTCACGGCTCACTCCCCGCGGTCCCCGCTGACCGATCGGAGCCGGTTTTAGCGCTCCAGGCAGTCGGATACTTTAGCGCCTCAGCAGCGGGGGCGACGACCTCTAACATTCCCCGGGGAGCTGCCCGAGTGTAAGGCCGGGACCCCCGTCTGCTGGGGGGAAAAAATACCTGCACGTCCCCCCCCCCCGTGTGCACGGGTGTTATGAGCTCGGGCTGAACACCTGCTCGTCCCCCCCGCCCCCGGGGAGCTGCACGGCGGAACAGCGATTCATTAATTAATTAAATGCACGCCCCCCCCCGGGTGCACAGGTGTTACGAGGCCGTGTTGCAGTTCCGCGAGCTCGGGGGAACACCTGCACAAGCGCTGCGGAGGCCCCCCTGTCCTTAACCCTTTCACACCTGGTGTCCATTACCATGTACATCACCTGTTTGAGCGTTTTTCGATAGTTCTAAAAACACCTGCAGTGTTTTTAGAAGAATTCCTACAGAAATCTGATTTTTTTTTGTAGCAATTCAAATAAGAGTAACAGCATTTGCGTTGGGTCCCCGATGTCATAAATATTTTCCACCAGTAGATGGCAGCAGCCCCTAAGAAGTGGAGTCGATAACCATTCAAATACTTGAAAAAGTACATTTCGAAGAGTTTTGATTCCAATTTTGGCAGGCTCTCAAAGAATCAGCGAATGCGGTAGGGGGCTGAAAATTGCTACAGAGTACCTGTAGGACATGCAGATAAGTGGTGGAAAAGCACAGGTTGCTGGGCCTTTCGGTTCCCACGCTGCCCCTGTCCTTCAATGCCACTTCAAAGTGCACTGCAGGCCCCTTGAAAAAGTACATTTGGAAGAGTTTTGAAGCCGTGCAAGCAGGTAGAAACACCATTCCAAGGGCTGTAGTATCAGACTAACAGCCTGTAACTGAGCCCAGGGTTTTTAGAGCGATTCCTACAAAATTCAGCTTTTTTCCCATTCAACTAAGGCGACCGCTGCTTTAAGCCTATGGGGCATTTGGAACAGCTTTGGCAGGCTCTCAAAGAATCAGCGAATGTGGTAGGGGGCTGAAAATTGCTACAGAGTACCTGTAGGACATGCAGATAAGTGGTGGGAAAGCACAGGTTGCTGGGCCTTTCGGTTCCCACGCTGCCCCTGTCCTTCAATGCCACTTCAAAGTGCACTGCAGGCCCCTTGAAAAAGTACATTTGGAAGAG
>NW_026708327.1:0-70570 GCF_902713425.1 Acipenser ruthenus
CTATGTCTCGAGGTCTCTCTGTGTCTCTCTCTGTGTCATAAGAACATAAGAAAGTTTCCCAAACGAGAGGAGGCCTTCACCCATCTTGCTCGTTTGGTTGTTAGTAGCTTATTGATCCCAGAATCTCATCAAGCAGCTTCTTGAAGGATCCCAGGGTGTCTGTCTGTGTCTCGAGGTCTCTCTCTCTCTCTCTCTCTCTCTCTCTCTCTCTCTGAGTTTCCTACATACTTTTTTTATTTGTTCAGAACAAGAAGCTGAACAAGATGAGGGGGGTAAGAATAGTGCGTGTGTGTCTGATTTTGTGTGCGTGCGTCTGCGTGTGTGTGTGTGTGTGTGTCTGCGTGTGTGTGTGTGAGTGCGTCTGCGTGTGTGTGTGCGTGCGTCTGCGTGTGCGTGTGCGTCTGCGTGGTGTGTGCGTGTATTTCAAAATGTCTTCAATGGACTTTTGTATATATTAATATTCATGTCTTCTGATATCTCTCCCGCTCTCTGTCCCTCTCCTCCTCTCTCCCTCTCGCAGAACATGAACAACATGAAGAAGGTCAGTTTATTAATAATAATAATAATAATAATAATAATAATAATAATAATAAATAATGTGAGCTCTGAGGAACGGGACGAGCTCTGAGGAACGGGACGAGCTCTGAGGGGCTGAACGGGACGAGCTCTGAGGAACGGGACGAGCTCTGAGGAACGGGACGAGCTCTGAGGAACGGGACGCGCTCTGAGGGGCTGAACGGGACGAGCTCTGAGGAACGTGACGAGCTCTGAGTGGCTGAACGGGACGAGCTCCGAGGGGCTGAACGGGACGAGCTCTGAGGACGGGACGAGCTCTGAGGGGCTGAACGGGACGAGCTCTGAGGAACGGACGAGCTCTGAGGGGCTGAACGGGACGAGCTCTGAGGGGCTGAACGGGACGAGGTCTGAGGAACGAGACGAGCTCTGAGGAACGGGACGAGCTCTGAGGGGCTGAACGGGACGAGCTCTGAGGAACGGGACGAGCTCTGAGGAACGGGACGAGCTCTGAGGAACGGGACGAGCTCTGAGGGGCTGAACGGGACGAGCTCTGAGGAACGGGACGAGCTCTGAGGAACGGGACGAGCTCTGAGGGGCTGAACGGGACGAGCTCTGAGGAACGGGGGCGAGCTCTGAGGGGCTGAACGGGACGAGCTCTGAGGGGCTGAACGGGACGAGCTCTGAGGAACGGGACGAGCTCTGAGGAACGGGACGAGCTCTGAGGGGCTGAACGGGACGAGCTCTGAGGGGCTGAACGGGACGGGCTCTGAGGGGCTGAACGGGACGAGCTCTGAGGACGGGACACGCTGAGGGCTGAACGGATGAGCTCTGAGGGGCTGAACGGGACGAGCTCTGAGGACGGGACGAGCTCTGAGGGGCTGAACGGACGAGCTCTGAGGAACGGGACGAGCTCTGAGGAACGGGACGAGCTCTGAGGGGCTGAACGGGACGAGCTCTGAGGAACGGGACGAGCTCTGAGGAACGGGACGAGCTCCGAGGGGCTGAACGGGACGAGCTCTGAGGAACGGACGAGCTCTGAGGGGCTGAACGGGACGAGCTCTGAGGAACGGGACGAGCTCTGAGGGGCTGAACGGGACGAGCTCTGAGGACGGGACGAGCTCTGAGGAACGGGACGAGCTCCGAGGGGCTGAACGGGACGAGCTCTGAGGGACGGGACGAGCTCTGAGGGGCTGAACGGACGAGCTCTGAGGAACGGGATGAGCTCTGAGGGGCTGAACGGGACGAGCTCTGAGGAACGGGACGAGCTCTGAGGGGCTGAACGGGACGAGCTCTGAGGAACGGGACGAGCTCTGAGGGGCTGAGACGTTGAATTTGTCAAATAAAACTAATAATTTTCTTATTTCTTTGTTTATTTACAGAAGAGGAGAGACCAAGACCAAGGTAACTGTGGGATCTGTCTGTCTGTCTGTCTGTCCTGTGTGTCTGTCTGTCTGTCTGTCTGTCTGTCTGTTTTACATTTTCACACACCTCTCTGGAGGAGCACTCGTCCGATTGTGATGAAACTCGCTCAGGACCTTCTTCAGTCACAATCTATTGAAAGGATCAGAATCTGGGGGTGTGTGGCGGTCTGTCTCTGTCTGTCTGGCTGTCTGTCTCTGTGTCTGTCTGTCTGTCTCTGTCTCTCTCTGGCTGTCTCTGTGTCTGTCACATTTAGGAAACTACTTCCATTGTGGCTCAAAGAAGGAGCCGGCAGACCTTTGTAATCTATACAGATATTTGAGCCAACATGGCTGACACAGGGTGCAGTTTCCTGCGGTGTTAAGCCAGGTTATTACTCATGTGTTTAGTTTGTTGTGTTTTTAGACCGACTCCTCCTCAGCTTGCCCCTCCGAAGATTCCCGAGGGAGACAGAGTGGATTTCGATGTGAGTCCAATCCCGGTTCATTTCATATTTATAATTACTGTCTCTCGATCTCTTCAGTTATCAGATCTCAATCCAACTAAAATATCCCACAGCTACCACCAACATACCAATGTGTGTGTGTCTGTCTGTCTGTCTGTGTGTCTGTTTGCCTGTCTGTTTGTCTGTGTCTCTCTGTCTGTCTGTGCGTCTCTCTGTCCCTCTGTCTCTCTCCCTGTCTGTGTCTCTCTGTCTGTCTGTGCATCTCTCTGTCCCTCTGTCTCTCTCCCTGTCTGTGTCTCTCTGTCTGTCTGTGCGTCTCTCTGTCCCTCTGTCTCTCTCCCTGTCTGTGTGTCTTTCTGTCTGTCTGTGCGTCTCTCTGTCTCTCTCCCTGTCTGTGCGTCTCTCTGTCCCTCTCCCTGTCTGTGTCTCTCTGTCTGTCTGTGCATCTCTCTGTCCCTCTGTCTCTCTCCCTGGCTGTGCTCTCTGTCTGTCTGTGCATCTCTCTGTCCCTCTGTCTCTCTCCCTGTCTGTGTCTCTCTGTCTGTCTGTGCATCTCTCTGTCCCTCTGTCTCTCTCCCTGTCTGTGTCTCTCTGTCTGTCTGTGCGTCTCTGTCCCTCTGTCTCTCTCCCTGTCTGTGTGTCTCAGGATATTCACAGGAAGCGGATGGAGAAGGATTTCGCGGAGCTCCAGACTCTCATCAATGCTCACTTTGAGCAGCGCCAGAAAGAGGAGGAAGAGCTGATCCAACTGAAGGACAGGATTGTGGGTATCTACCCCCCCCGAACCCCCCTCTCAAATTCACATTCAATTCAATAAAACGTTTATTGCTCATCGCTGTACAGAAATCACTCCCATTATGACACCTCTCCTCTCTCCCTCCTCCCTCTCTCCTCTCTCTCCTCTCCCCTCTCTCTCCTCTCTCTCCTCTCTCTCCTCTTCTCTCCTCTCCTCTCTCCCTCCTCTCTCCCCTCTCCTCTCCTCTCCTCTCCTCTCCTCTCCCTACTCTCTCTCTCTCTCTCCTCTCTCTCCTCCTCTCTCTCCCCTCTCTCCCCTCTCCCTCTCTCCTCTCCTCTCTCTCCTCTCCTCTCTCCCTCCTCTCTCCTCTCCTCTCTCCTCTCCCCTCTCTCCTCTCTCCTCTCTCCTCTCCTTTCTCCTCTCCCCTCCTCTTCTCTCCTCTCTCTCCCCCCCTCTCCTCTCTCCTCCTCCTCTCCCTCCCCCTCCCCTCCTCTCCCCTCCCTCTCTCCTCTCTCTCTCCTCTCTCTCTCTCTCTCTCTCTCCCCTCTCCTCTCTCTCCCCTCTCCTCTCTCTCCTCTCCTTTCTCCTCTCCTCTCCCTCCTCTCTCTCCCCTCTCCCCTCTCCTCTCTCCTCTCCTCTCTCTCCTCTCCTCCTCTCCCTCCTCTCCCCTCTCCTCTCTCTCCTCTCTCTCCTCTCCTCCTCTCCCTCCTCTCCCCTCTCTCCTCTCTCTCCTCTCTCTCCTCTCCTTTCTCCTCTCCCCTCCTCTTCTCTCCTCTCTCCCTCCTCTCTCCCCTCCTCTCTCTCCCCTCTCCTCTCATCTCTCATCCTCTCTCCTCTCTCCTCTCTCTCCTCTCTCTCCTCTCTCTCTCCTCTCCCCTCTCTCTCTCCTCTCTCTCTCTCCTCTCTCTCTCCTCTCTCTCTCCTCTCCTCCCTCTCTCTCCTCTCCCCTCCTCTCTCTCCCCTCTCTCCTCTCTCTCTCCTCTCCTCTCTCAGGAGAATCGTCGTTCAGAGCGTGCGGCGCAGCAGAGGGTTCGAAGTGAGAAGGATCGCGATCGGCAGGTCCGCCTCGCGGTGAGTCACAGGCAGGAAGCTGCCTCCATTGTGTCTCTGACACGGTGCCGGCACCCGATTGTAACCTACACAGCATGAGAGCCAAGATGGCCGTCACAGGGCGCAGTTTCTTACATTTGAAGTCCCATTGCCAGGGTTGAATTGAATCGACTGCATTTGACTTTGGTTGAATGGACCCCTCCCCGCTCCCTCCCTCCCTCCCCCCCTCTCTCTCCCCTCTCTCTCTCAGGAGGAGAGGAATCGGAAGGAGGAGGAGGAGGCTAAGAAGCGGGCCGAGGACGAAGCGAAGAAGAAGAAGGTCCTGTCCAACATGGGGGCGCACTTCGGAGGCTTCCTGGCCAAGGTGAGACCCCAACATACCCTCCACTCACACCCCAACCCAACATACCCTCCACTCACACACCAACCCAACATACCTCCACTCACACCCCAACCCAACATACCACTCACACCCCAACCCAACATACCCTCCACTCACACCCCAACATACCCTCCACTCACCCCAACCCAACATACCCTCCACTCACACACCAACCCAACATACCCTCCACTCACACCCCAACCCAACATACCCCTCCACTCACCCCACCCAACATACCCTCCACTCACACCCCAACCCAACATACCCTCCGCTCACACCCCAACATACCCTCCACTCACACCCCAACCCAACATACCCTCCACTCACACCCCAACCCAACAACCCTCCACTCACACCCCAACCCAACATACCTCCGCTCACACCCCAACCCAACATACCCTCCACTCACACCCCAACATACCCTCCACTCACACCCCAACCCAACATACCCTCCACTCACACCCCAACCCAACATACCCTCGCTCACCCAACCAACCCCTCCACACCCACCCAACATACCCTCCACTCACACCCCAACCCAACATACCCCTCCACTCACACCCCAACCCAACATACCCTCCGCTCACACCCCCAACCCAACATACCCTCCACTCACACACCAACATACCCCACTCACCACCCCAACCCAACATACCCTCCGCTCACACCCCAACCCAACATACCCTCCACTCACACCCCAACCCAACATACCCTCCACTCACACCCCAACCCAACATACCCTCCGCTCACACCCCAACATACCCTCCACTCACACCCCAACCCAACATACCCTCCACTCACAACCCAACCCAACATACCCTCCACTCACACCCCAACCCAACATACCCTCCGCTCACACCCCAACATACCCTCCACTCACACCCCAACCCAACATACCCTCCACTCACACCCCAACCCAACATACCCTCCACTCACACCCCAACCCAACATACCCTCCACTCACACCCCAACCCAACATACCCTCCACTCACACCCCAACATACCCTCCACTCACACCCCAACCCAACATACCCTCCACTCACACCCCAACCCAACATACCCTCCACTCACACCCCAACATACCCTCCACTCACACCCCAACCCAACATACCCTCCGCTCACACCCCAACATATTATTATTATTATTATTATTTATTTCTTAGCAGACGCCCTTATCCAGGGCGACTTACAATTGTTACAAGATATCACATTATACATTATTTCACATTATACAGATATCACATTATTTTTTACATACAATTCCCCATTTATACAGTTGGGTTTTTACTGGAGCAATCTAGGTAAAGTACCTTGCTCAAGGGTACAACAGCAGCAGTGTCCCCCACCTGGGATTGAACCCACGACCCTCCGGTCAAGAGTCCAGAGCAATAACCATTACTCCAAACTGCTGCTCCAAACTGCATACCCTCCACTCACACCCCAACCCAACATACCCTCCACTCACACCCCAACCCAACATACCCTCCACTCACACCCCAACATACCCTCCACTCACCCCCAACCCAACATACCCTCCGCTCACCACCCCAACATACCCTCCACTCACACCCCAACCCAACATACCCTCCGCTCACACCCCAACCCAACATACCCTCCACTCACACCCCAACATACCCTCCACTCACACCCCAACCCAACATACCCTCCACTCACACCCCAACCCAACATACCCTCCACTCACACCCCAACCCAACATACCCTCCGCTCACACCCCAACCCAACATACCCTCCACTCACACCCCAACCCAACATACCCTCCACTCACACCCCAACCCAACATACCCTCCACTCACACCCCAACATACCCTCCACTCACACCCCAACCCAACATACCCTCCACTCACACCCCAACCCAACATACCCTCCACTCACACCCCAACCCAACATACCCTCCACTCACACACCAACCCAACATACCCTCCACTCACACCCCAACCCAACATACCCTCCACTCACACTCCAACCCAACATACCCTCCACTCACACCCCAACATACCCTCCACTCACCCCAACATACCCTCCACTCACACTCCAACCCAACATACCCTCCACTCACCCCAACCCAACATACCCTCCACTCACACCCCAACATACCCTCCACTCACACCCCAACCCAACATACCCTCCACTCACACCCCAACATACCCTCCACTCACACCCCAACCCAACATACCCTCCACTCACACCCCAACCCAACATACCCTCCACTCACACCCCAACCCAACATACTTTCCACTCACACCCCAACATACCCTCCACTCACACCCCAACCCAACATACCCTCCACTCACACCCCAACATACCCTCCACTCACACCCCAACCCAACACACCCTCCACTCACACCCCAACCCAACATACCCTCCACTCACACTCCAACCCAACATACCCTCCACTCACACCCCAACCCAACATACCCTCCACTCACACACCAACCCAACATACCCTCCACTCACACCCCAACATACCCCAACGCAGCACCCTCTACTCACCTGTCTGTCTGTCTTTGTTCTTTCGTTCAGCTTCTCTGAGTCTTTCCATCTGTCTACCCATTGTCTCACTGTCCATCTGTGAGTTTGTAAATGTGTCCATCCATCCATCCGTCTGTCAACCCTTATATTTACCTGTTGTCTGTCTGTATCAGTCTGTCTGTGTGCCTGTCTGTCTGTATCTGTGTGTCTTTGCCCTACCCCCTCTACCCTCACTCTCTCCCTATCTCTCCAGAGCAAAACGCAGATGTTTTCACTCTTTCTTTCTTTTTTTCTTTCTCTTTTCCTCTGCCTCGCTCTCCCGGGTTTTCCAGGCGGAGCATCGCCGCGGGAAGCGACAGACGGGCCGCGAGATCAAGAAGAAGACGCTGGCGGAGCGGAAGAGAGCCCTGAACATCGAGGGCCTGCGGGAGGAGGGGCTCAGGTACCAGAAACTGCAGCCATTAGGGCTCCCGGCCCCATTGAGAAATATAGGGAATCAGAGCCAAGATGGCCGACAATGGGTCCAGTTTCCTATTATAGCCAGAGGTTAGGAAACTAAAGCCATTAGGGTTCCAGGACGGAGCCCGGCCCCATTGAGAACTATAGGGAATCAGAGCCAAGATGGCCGACACCGGGTCCAGTTTCCTATCACTGTAGCCAGTTACAGCACCTTCCTCAAGGTTAGGAAACTGGCTCCATTGTGGCTCTGAGCAGGACTCGGCTCCCCATTGTGAGCTATGGTGGAGTTTGAGCCAGGATGGAGGCACGGGGGCGCGGTTTCCTGCCCCTCTGACAGCGTGTTGTTTCTCAGGGAGAAGGCGGAGGAGCTGTGGAACTGGATCCATCAGCTGGAGTCGGAGAAATTCGACCTGATGGAGAAAATGATGAAGCAGAAATACCAGGTGTGTGCGTGAGAGAGTCTGAGCTCCATTTATACATCTAGAAACCAATATTTCAGTTATAATTTCTCAAACTAAAATATCCCACCCTGACACGAGGTCACTGTGTAATCTCCTTGCAATGGCATTTCTCTCTCTCTCTCGCTCCCCTCTCCCTCATTCTTCTCTTTTCAGATAAATGTCCTTTGCAATCGCATCACCCACGCTCAGAAATTGTAAGCAGTGTCTGTGTCTCTCTCTGTCCCTTGTTGTGTCCCTTTCTCTATCCTTCCATCTGTCTGTCCGTTTTATGTCTGTCCCACTGTCCCTCTTCTCGCCTCTCTCCTCTCCTCTCTCCCCTCTCCCTCCTCCCCTCTCTCCGCCTCTCTCTCCTCTCTTCCCCTCTCCTCCTCTCTCTCCTCTCCTCTCTCCCCCTCTTCCTCTCTCCTCTCCTCTCCCCTCTCTCCTCTCTCCTCTCCTCTCTCTTCTCTCTCTCCTCTCTCTCCTAGCTCTCCTCTCCCCTCTCTCCTCTCTCTTCTCTCTCCTCTCCTCTCCTCTCTCTCCTCTTTCCTCTCCTCTCTCTCTCCTCTCTGATTCATGTCTGTTCTTGGCAGCACTAAGAAAGGCGCTGGTAAAGGGAGGGTTGTGGGAAGATGGAAGTAAAGCAGAGAGACAGGAGGAGATCTCCACGTTGCTGTGCCTTCAAATGCTTTCGAAAGAAGATTCAAGAGATTCAACCTCCCCTCCCACTCGCTCTCCAAATTCCATTCACTCCGTTATGTACACCCTCTCCTCTCTCCCTCCCCCTCCCTCTCCCTCTCCCCCTCCCCCTCCTCTCTCTTCCTCATCCCCTCCTTCCTCCCCTCCTCTCCTCTCTCCCTCCCCATCTCATCCTCTCCTCTCTCCCTCCCCCTCATCCCCTCCTCTCTCTTCCTCATCCCCTCCTCTCTCCCGTGTGTATTCAGTGTGTTTTGCTGTTTGATTCAATGTAACTCTTCTTCAAGGAGACTTTACTCTGCTCAATAAATGTATAATCACATATATATTTATATTTATTGTATTTAATTTTAGGAAATACACATTCTATTTCACATTATTCTCCGGGGGGGGGGGGGGGGGGAGAGGGGTATGAATTCTTACCCTTCAAGTTATATATATATATTTTTTTAAGAATTCATACCCCTCAAGTTCACAATCAAACCAACATGAAAAAACACATCACAAGTTACAGAAAATAAAATCTATGAGTTTAACAATAAGACACACCTGAGCTTGTTACCCGAAACACGGGGGGTGTGGTTAGGGAGGGGTGTGTGGTTAGGAAGGGGTGTGGTTGGGGGTGTGGTTAGGAAGGGGTGTGGTTAGGGAGGGGTGTGGTTAGGGAGGGGTGTGGTTAGGGGCGTGGTTGGGTGTGGTTAGGGAGAGGTGTGGTTTAGGGAGGGGTGTGGTTAGGAAGGGGTGTGGTTGGGGAAGAGTGTGGTTGGGGGCGTGGTTGGGGAGAGGTGTGGTTACGGAGGGGTGTGGTTTAGGGAGGGGTGTGGTTTAGGGAGGGGTGTGGTTTAGGGAGGGGTGTGGTTTAGGGAGGGGTGTGGTCAGGGAGGGGTGTGGTTACGGAGGGGTGTGGTTACGGAGGGGTGTGGTTTAGGGAGGGGTGTGGTCAGGGAGGGGTGTGGTTACGGAGGGGTGTGGTAAGGGAGGGGTGTGGTTTAGGGAGGGGTATCGTTAGGATGGGGTGTGGTTTAGGGAGGGGTGTGGTTACGGAGGGGTGTGGTTTAGGGAGGGGTGTGGTCAGGGGGCGGGGTCTCGTTTCTCAGGCAGAGCCGATTACCGGCATTGTGATCGTCAGGATCTGAAGAAAGAAAACAAAACAAAATCTATTAGAGACACACACATCCCATAATAACCCTGAGAGAGCCTCACACACACACACATCCCATAATAACCCTGAGAGAGCCTCACACACACACACACACATCCCATAATAACCCTGAGAGAGCCTCACTCTGGATCCTCACACACACATCCCATAATAACCCTGACAGAGCCTCACACACACACACACACATCCCATAATAACCCTGACAGAGCCTCACTCTGGATCCTCACACATCCCATAATAACCCTGAGAGAGCCTCACTCTGGATCCACACACATCCCATAATAACCCTGAGAGAGCCTCACTCTGGATCCACACACACACATCCCATAATAACCCTGAGAGAGCCTCACACACACACACATCCCATAATAACCCTGAGAGAGCCTCACTCTGGATCCTCACATCCCATAATAACCCTGACAGAGCCTCACTCTGGATCCTCACACATCCCATAATAACCCTGAGAGAGCCTCACTCTGGATCCTCACACATCCCATAATAACCCTGAGAGAGCCTCACTCTGGATCCACACACATCCCATAATAACCCTGAGAGAGCCTCACTCTGGATCCACACACATCCCATAATAACCCTGAGAGAGCCTCACACACACACACACACACCATAATAACCCTGAGAGAGCCTCACTCTGGATCCACACATCCCATAATAACCCTGACAGAGCCTCACTCTGGATCCTCACACACACACACATCCCATAATAACCCTGAGAGAGCCTCACTCTGGTTCCGCACATCCCATAATAACCCTGTGAGAGCCTCACTCTGGATCCACACATCCCATAATAACCCTGAGAGAGCCTCACTCTGGATCCTCACACATCCCATAATAACCCTGTGAGAGCCTCACTCTGGATCCACACATCCCATAATAACCCTGAGAGAGCCTCACTCTGGATCCTCACATCCCATAATAACCCTGAGAGAGCCTCACTCTGGATCATCACATCCCATAATAACCCTGAGAGAGCCTCACTCTGGATCCTCACACACACATCCCATAATAACCCTGAGAGAGCCTCACTCTGGATCCTCACACACACATCCCATAATAACCCTGAGAGAGCCTCACTCTGGATCCTCACACATCCCATAATAACCCTGAGAGAGCCTCACTCTGGATCCTCACACATCCCATAATAACCCTGTGAGAGCCTCACTCTGGATCCACACATCCCATAATAACCCTGAGAAAGCCTCACTCTGGATCCACACATCCCATAATAACCCTGAGAGAGCCTCACTCTGGATCCACACATCCCATAATAACCCTGACAGAGCCTCACTCTGGATCCACACATCCCATAATAACCCTGAGAGAGCCTCACTCTGGATCCTCACATCCCATAATAACCCTGAGAGAGCCTCACTCTGGATCATCACATCCCATAATAACCCTGAGAGAGCCTCACTCTGGATCCTCACATCCCATAATAACCCTGAGAGAGCCTCACTCTGGATCCTCACACATCCCATAATAACCCTGAGAGAGCCTCACTCTGGATCCACACATCCCATAATAACCCTGAGAGAGCCTCACTCTGGATCCACACATCCCATAATAACCCTGAGAGAGCCTCACTCTGGATCCTCACATCCCATAATAACCCTGAGAGAGCCTCACTCTGGATCCTCACACATCCCATAATAACCCTGAGAGAGCCTCACTCTGGATCCTCACATCCCATAATAACCCTGTGAGAGCCTCACTCTGGATCCACACATCCCATAATAACCCTGAGAGAGCCTCACTCTGGATCCTCACATCCCATAATAACCCTGAGAGAGCCTCACTCTGGATCCTCACATCCCATAATAACCCTGAGAGAGCCTCACTCTGGATCCTCACATCCCATAATAACCCTGAGAGAGCCTCACTCTGGATCCTCACATCCCATAATAACCCTGAGAGAGCCTCACTCTGGTTCCACGGTGATGCTGAGCTGCGCTGCTCTCCGGGTCGATGATGAAGGGAAGGAAGCAGTCGAGGTGATAGAGGGAGGGACGAGCAGACAGGACCATCCTGTCCTCCCCGAGATCGAGAACGAGGGAGCGAGAGGAGGGCTGAGAGAGAGAGAGAGAGAGAGAGAAAGAGAGAGAAAGGGAGAGGAGAGAGGGGAGAGGAGAGGAGAGAGGAGAGAGGGGAGAGAGGGGAGAGGAGAGGAGAGAGGAGAGAGAGGGAGAGGGTCATTACTGAACACTCAGAGAAAACAGATAGATATCAAGCATTCAATAGACAGATAGACAGACACAGAGATACATTGATACAGACACAGATAGACACACAGACACACAGATAGACACACAGACACAGACACACAGACACACAGATAGACACACAGACACACAGATAGACACACAGACACAGACACACAGACACACAGATAGACAGACACAGACACACAGATAGACACACAGACACAGACACACAGACACAGACACAGAGATACATTGATACAGACACAGATAGACAGACACAGACACACAGACACACAGATAGACACACAGACACAGACACAGACAGACTCCAGTTCAATTGCAAGTGATTTGAATCGCGGTTCACATGCAACCACACACACACACACACACACACACACACACACAGCTGTTTCACTTGTAGCTTCACCCAGACCAGTCCTACTGGAAGGAGGACACAGCGATACACAGACACACAGATACTCAGACACACAGACACACAGACAGACAGACAGACACACACAGCGATACACAGACAGACAGGCAGAGACAGACAGACACAGACCGACAGGGCCTCACCACTTTGGGCAGGCTGATCTCCGCGATGAGATATTGGGGCTCCCCTTGAGGGGGTTCCACAGTGAGGGTGAGAGGAGGAGACTCCCCCAAACTAGAGAGAGAGAGAGAGAGAGAGAGATTAGTAACTGATACAGGGTGTCTGTATAGCACACGTGTGTGTGTGTGTGTGTGTGTGTGTGTGTGTGTGTGTGTGTGTGTGTTTCTCTATCTCTGCATGTCTTTATGACCATTATATATATTTCTGAAAACTCCACACTGCCCTCAAAAAACATAAAGACCTTATAAACACGACCCTGTCAATCAATCAATCAATCCCTCCACTCACCTGTCAGAGCGTGAGGTCATAAAACACACCCCCTGTCAATCAATCAATCCCTCCACTCACCTGTCAGAGCGTGAGGTCATAAAACACCCCCCCTGTCAATCAATCAATCCCTCCACTCACCTGTCAGAGCGTGAGGTCATAAAACACCCCCCCTGTCAATCAATCAATCCCTCCACTCACCTGTCAGAGAGTGAGGTCAGCTGATCGTCTGTCAGTCTGGAGAATAAAAAACAGGAGTCAAAAACCAGCAATCCCAGTCACTGAACTGGGAGGCTCCCATTAAACACAGAGCAGCGATCACTACACTGTCCTTACCTCCTTAGAGAGACACAGACAGACAGAGACACACAAACAGAGACACACACACACACACACACACAGAGACACACACACAGAGACACACACAGACACACACACAGTTTAATCTCACCGGCTCTCTAGCTCCTGGATCCCGGGTCGTGGTTTGGTTCGGATGTTCTGATCCGCAATGGAGCCGAGGAACTTCCTGTTCTTCAGAATCTTCCACTCTGAGCGAGAGTGAGACAGAGGAAGACAGGATGAGAGAGAGGGAAAGAAAGAGACAGACAGACAGTGAGGTATCCGCAGCCTGCCTGTTTTCTGCGGATTCTCTTCATGCTCAGAGTCTCTCCTCACCTCGGCACAACTGCAGATCGTACTTATTCTCCAGCCCCTCGAACGACACGGCGATCAGAAACTCCAGAACCAGCTCCGAGCCCTGAGGAACACACAGAGATACGAGACAGCGATGAGAAACACACAGAGACACGAGACAGCGATGAGAAACACAGAGAGATACGAGACAGCGATGAGAAACACACAGAGATACGAGACAGCGATGAGGAACACACAGAGACACGAGACAGCGATGAGGAACACACAGAGACACGAGACAGCGATGAGAAACACAGAGAGATACGAGACAGCGATGAGGAACACACAGAGATACGAGACAGCGATGAGAAACACAGAGAGACACGAGACAGCGATGAGAAACACACAGAGATACGAGACAGCGATGAGGAACACACAGAGACACGAGACAGCGATGAGAAACACACAGAGATACGAGACAGCGATGAGAAACACACAGAGACACGAGACAGCGATGAGGAACACACAGAGACACGAGACAGCGATGAGGAACACACAGAGATACGAGACAGCGATGAGAAACACACAGAGACACGAGACAGCGATGAGAAACACACAGAGACACGAGACAGCGATGAGAAACACACAGAGATACGAGACAGCGATGAGAAACACACAGAGATACGAGACAGTGATGAGAAACACACAGAGACACGAGACAGCGATGAGAAACACACAGAGACACGAGACAGCGATGAGAAACACACAGAGATACGAGACAGCGATGAGAAACACACAGAGATATGAGACAGCGATGAGAAACAGCTCCCTGAGAAACACACAGAGATACGAGACAGCGATGAGAAACACACAGAGATACGAGACAGCGATGAGAAACACACAGAGATACGAGACAGCGATGAGAAACACACAGAGATACGAGACAGCGATGAGAAACACACAGAGATACGAGACAGCGATGAGAAACACACAGAGATACGAGACAGCGATGAGAAACACACAGAGATACGAGACAGCGATGAGGAACACACAGAGATACGAGACAGCGATGAGAAACACACAGAGATACGAGACAGCGATGAGAAACACACAGAGATACGAGACAGCGATGAGAAACACACAGAGATACGAGACAGCGATGAGAAACACACAGAGATACGAGACAGCGATGAGAAACACACAGAGATACGAGACAGCAATGAGAAACACACAGAGATACGAGACAGCGATGAGAAACAGCTCCCTGAGAAACACACAGAGATACGAGACAGCGATGAGAAACACACAGAGACACGAGACAGCGATGAGAAACACACAGAGACACGAGACAGCGATGAGAAACACACAGAGACACGAGACAGCGATGAGAAACACACAGAGATACGAGACAGCGATGAGAAACACACAGAGATACGAGACAGCGATGAGAAACACAGAGACACGAGACAGCGATGAGAAACACACAGAGATACGAGACAGCGATGAGAAACACACAGAGATACGAGACAGCGATGAGAAACACACAGAGATACGAGACAGCGATGAGAAACACACAGAGATACGAGACAGCGATGAGAAACACAGAGACACGAGACAGCGATGAGAAACACACAGAGATACGAGACAGCGATGAGAAACACACAGAGATACGAGACAGCGATGAGAAACAGCTCCCTGAGAAACACACAGAGACACGAGACAGCGATGAGAAACACACAGAGATACGAGACAGCGATGAGAAACACACAGAGATACGAGACAGCGATGAGAAACACACAGAGATACGAGACAGCGATGAGGAACACACAGAGATACGAGACAGCGATGAGAAACACACAGAGATACGAGACAGCGATGAGAAACACACAGAGACACGAGACAGCGATGAGAAACACACAGAGATACGAGACAGCGATGAGAAACACACAGAGATACGAGACAGCGATGAGAAACACACAGATACGAGACAGCGATGAGGAACACACAGAGATACGAGACAGCGATGAGAAACACACAGACACGAGACAGCGATGAGAAACACACAGATACGAGACAGCGATGAGGAACACACAGAGACACGAGACAGCGATGAGAAACACACAGAGACACGAGACAGCGATGAGAAACACACAGAGAACGAGACAGCGATGAGAAACACACAGAGATACGAGACAGCGATGAGAAACACACAGAGACACGAGACAGCGATGAGAAACACACAGAGACACGAGACAGCGATGAGAAACACACAGAGACACGAGACAGCGATGAGGAACACACAGAGACACGAGACAGCGATGAGAAACACACAGAGACACGAGACAGCGATGAGAAACACACAGATACGAGACAGCGATGAGAAACACACAGAGATACGAGACAGCGATGAGAAACACACAGAGACACGAGACAGCGATGAGAAACACACAGAGACACGAGACAGCGATGAGAAACACACAGAGACACGAGACAGCGATGAGAAACACACAGAGACACGAGACAGCGATGAGAAACACACAGAGACACGAGACAGCGATGAGAAACACACAGAGACACGAGACAGCGATGAGAAACACACAGAGATACGAGACAGCGATGAGAAACACACAGAGACACGAGACAGCGATGAGAAACACACAGAGACACGAGACAGCGATGAGAAACACACAGAGATACGAGACAGCGATGAGAAACACACAGAGACACGAGACAGCGATGAGAAACACACAGAGACACGAGACAGCGATGAGAAACACACAGAGACACGAGACAGCGATGAGAAACACACAGAGACACGAGACAGCGATGAGAAACACACAGAGACACGAGACAGCGATGAGAAACACACAGAGACACGAGACAGCGATGAGAAACACACAGAGATACGAGACAGCGATGAGAAACACACAGAGACACGAGACAGCGATGAGAAACACACAGAGATACGAGACAGCGATGAGAAACACACAGAGATACGAGACAGCGATGAGAAACACACAGAGACACGAGACAGCAATGAGAAACACACAGAGACACGAGACAGCGATGAGAAACACACAGAGACACGAGACAGCGATGAGAAACACACAGAGACACGAGACAGCGATGAGAAACACACAGAGATACGAGACAGCGATGAGAAACACACAGAGACACGAGACAGCGATGAGAAACACACAGAGATACGAGACAGCGATGAGAAACACACAGAGATACGAGACAGCGATGAGGAACACACAGAGATACGAGACAGCGATGAGAAACACACAGAGACACGAGACAGCGATGAGGAACACACAGAGACACGAGACAGCGATGAGAGAGACACGAGACAGCGATGAGAAACACACAGAGATACGAGACAGCGATGAGGAACACACAGAGACACGAGACAGCGATGAGAAACACACAGAGACACGAGACAGCGATGAGAAACACACAGAGACACGAGACAGCGATGAGGAACACACAGAGATACGAGACAGCGATGAGAAACACACAGAGATACGAGACAGCGATGAGGAACACACAGAGATACGAGACAGCGATGAGAAACACACAGAGATACGAGACAGCGATGAGAAACACACAGAGACACGAGACAGCGATGAGAAACACACAGAGACACGAGACAGCGATGAGAAACACACAGAGACACGAGACAGCGATGAGAAACACACAGAGACACGAGACAGCGATGAGAAACACACAGAGACACGAGACAGCGATGAGAAACACACAGAGATACGAGACAGCGATGAGGAACACACAGAGATACGAGACAGCGATGAGAAACACACAGAGATACGAGACAGCGATGAGAAACACACAGAGACACGAGACAGCGATGAGAAACACACAGAGATACGAGACAGCGATGAGAAACACACAGAGATACGAGACAGCGATGAGGAACACACAGAGATACGAGACAGCGATGAGGAACACACAGAGATACGAGACAGCGATGAGAAACACACAGAGATACGAGACAGCGATGAGAAACACACAGAGACACGAGACAGCGATGAGAAACACACAGAGACACGAGACAGCGATGAGAAACACACAGAGACACGAGACAGCGATGAGAAACACACAGAGACACGAGACAGCGATGAGAAACACACAGAGACACGAGACAGCGATGAGAAACACACAGAGATACGAGACAGCGATGAGAAACACACAGAGATACGAGACAGCGATGAGAAACACACAGAGATACGAGACAGCGATGAGGAACACACAGAGACACGAGACAGCGATGAGAAACACACAGAGACACGAGACAGCGATGAGAAACACACAGAGATACGAGACAGCGATGAGAAACACACAGAGACACGAGACAGCGATGAGAAACACACAGAGACACGAGACAGCGATGAGAAACACACAGAGATACGAGACAGCGATGAGAAACACACAGAGATACGAGACAGCGATGAGAAACACACAGAGATACGAGACAGCGATGAGGAACACACAGAGATACGAGACAGCGATGAGAAACACACAGAGATACGAGACAGCGATGAGAAACACACAGAGATACGAGACAGCGATGAGAAACACACAGAGACACGAGACAGCGATGAGGAACACACAGAGATACGAGACAGCGATGAGAAACACACAGAGACACGAGACAGCGATGAGAAACACAGAGAGACACGAGACAGCGATGAGAAACACAGAGACACGAGACAGCGATGAGAAACAGCTCCCTGAGGAACACACAGAGATACGAGACAGCGATGAGAAACACACAGAGACACGAGACAGTGATGAGAAACACACAGAGACACGAGACAGCGATGAGGAACACACAGAGACACGAGACAGCGATGAGAAACACACAGAGACACGAGACAGTGATGAGAAACACACAGAGATACGAGACAGCGATGAGAATGTTATACCATTATTATAACTTATGCTGTCTGTCTCCTCACTAAGCTAACATAGGTGTCCAGTCGACCCCCCTTTCCCTGTCTCTGATGGTACAATCCCAAGAGCACAGTACACTGTATTAGTGAAGAGACTGTACCATAACAAACAGAGAAAGGGGGTGTCGACTGGAGAGATTGACTTATATTTGTGATAAGACTCCACTGTGTTGGGTAACTGCTGTAGTTCAGTACAGGGTGTTATATTAGTGTGATAGAGTTTTCATTCATCATAATTACCTTGGTTTTATTGTAGAATTTAGGGTTTATAACAACATCATAAGCCGTGCAGCCGTTGGAACCTGCAAATAGAATGGGGGAGATAATGTGATTATAAAGAACTACAACTCCCATCACCCCTCACTGTTACTATTAGTGCAGAGGCATGCTGGGACCTGTAGTTTTTCTTCTAGTCCAAATTTACTGTGCTATGATAGCATGGTGAAGCATAGGGAAGCATTGTAAAGCACAGAGAGGTCTGGTAAAGCATAGGCAAGCATTGTAAAGCACAGAGAGGTCTGGTAAAGCATAGGGAAGCATTGTAAAGCACAGAGAGGTGTGGTAAAGCATAGGGAAGCATTGTAAAGCACAGAGAGGTCTGGTAAAGCATAGGGAAGCATTGTAAAGCACAGAGAGGTCTGGTAAAGCATAGGGAAGCATTGTAAAGCACAGAGAGGTGTGGTAAAGCATAGGGAAGCATTGTAAAGCACAGAGAGGTCTGGTAAAGCATAGGGAAGCATTGTAAAGCACAGAGAGGTCTGGTAAAGCATAGGGAAGCATTGTAAAACACAGAAAGGCTTTGTTGTCTCTCCACTTGCTCACTGTTGTCTATCTCCGCATGAGGCTCGCCGAGGCTCATGGGAACTCGGAATCCCGAGGGGTCTTCCGATTGGAGCAGCTCCACCAGCTCCGCCTCCGAGATGTCCGGAGGGGGCGGGACCTGCGATGACTGACAGATGTTGACAAACACCTTCCCTCCATCAGAGGTCTTTGTCTTCACACAGAAACCTGAGAGAGAGGGAGACCGGGGAGGAAACTGAAGCCATTGTGGTTCAAACACAGAGTCTGGACTGTATTGAGAGCTACAGGAAAGTGTGAGATAAGATGGCTGACATAGGTGCAGTTTCCTGTCTCAGTAGTGCAATAATGGTTCTGTATTACACTGAGGGGCAATGGTAGCACAAGTATAGGGCAGCTGCAATGGGATGTTATTGGGAGAATGGAACCACAGTGTGCTAACTATACCCTCAATGATCTTCAGCCCCTTTCTCTTGTCCTCTGCAATTATTTTAAGTGCCTGTAATGTCACAAGCTGTCCAGCAGGTGTCACTGCACACCAAAGAGCCACTCAGATTACACACTGTATAATATATAGAACTATGGCTATTGAAACTCAGGGGGGTTGTCTGAATCGTGTTTGGTGTTGCTGTATAATATATAAAACTATGGCTATTGAAACTCAGGGGGACTGTCTGAATCGTGTTTGGTGTTGCTGTATAATATATAAAACTATGGCTATTGAAACTCAGGGGGACTGTCTGAATCGTGTTTGGTGTTGCTGTATAATATATAAAACTATGGCTATTGAAACTCAGGGGGACTGTCTGAATCGTGTTTGGTGTTGCTGTATAATATATAAAACTATGGCTATTGAAACTCAGGGGGACTGTCTGAATCGTGTTTGGTGTTGCTGTATAATATATAAAACTATGGCTATTGAAACTCAGGGGGACTGTCTGAACTGTGTTTGGTGTTGCTGTATAATATATAAAACTATGGCTATTGAAACTCAGGGGGACTGTCTGAATCGTGTTTGAATCTCACCTGGTTCTGGTTTTATCGGTTTTGAATTTGGTGTCACCTGACTTTGCATTTCTTGAGCAGCCTAAAATAAAACAAAAACATATAAATCAAATAATTATATTTCAGTTGATTACCCAGAAGCAGTAAAATTGAGTTTCTGATCCAGTGAAGTTCTGGATGACGAAGGCATTAAAACGTTTCTCTGCTAACTTGACTTTCTCTCTCATTCTCTTCTGGTTTGGAGTTTCTGATCCAGTGAAGTTCTGGATGATGAAGGCATTAAAACGTTTCTCTGCTAACTTGACTTTCTCTCTCAGTCTCTTCTGGTTTGGAGTTCACAGTTTTCTCACCTGTAACAGTAATTTCTGATAGAGATTTTCATCCTCATTGATTCCTTCCTCACATTCTGCAGAAAGCAAAGACTGGTCACAAGGTGACGAGGAATCCATCATTACTATTCAGCAAAACAGAAACGCGGATCCAGAAGATGCAGATCCAAAATCCTGTTTAAAAAAAACAAAAAAAACATTTTTTTACTTACTTTACTGTTAATCTCCCTTTAAAGGAGCGCTGACCATCTTTAAAATCCATTCTCTCGCCTCTTATTAGCTTTATTAACAGGATCACTGGCCCCTCCCTTTAAAGGAGCGCTGACCATCTTTAAAATCCATTCTCTCACCTCTTATTAGCTTTATTAACAGGATCACTGGCCCCTCCCTTTAAAGGAGCACTGACCATCTTTAAAATCCATTCTCTCACCTCTTATTAGCTTTATTAACAGGATCACCGGCCCCTCCCTTTAAAGGAGCGCTGACCATCTTTAAAATCCATTCTCTCGCCTCTTATTAGCTTTATTAACAGGATCACTGGCCCCTCCCTTTAAAGGAGCGCTGACCATCTTTAAAATCCATTCTCTCACCTCTTATTAGCTTTATTAACAGGATCACTGGCCCCTCCCTTTAAAGGAGCGCTGACCATCTTTAAAATCCATTCTCTCACCTCTTATTAGCTTTATTAACAGGATCACTGACCCCTCCCTTTAAAGGAGCGCTGACCATCTTTAAAATCCATTCTCTCACCTCTTATTAGCTTTATTAACAGGATCACCGGCCCCTCCCTTTAAAGGAGCGCTGACCATCTTTAAAATCCATTCTCTCACCTCTTATTAGCTTTATTAACAGGATCACTGGCCCCTCCCTTTAAAGGAGCGCTGACCATCTTTAAAATCCATTCTCTCACCTCTTATTAGCTTTATTAACAGGATCACTGGCCCCTCCCTTTAAAGGAGCGCTGACCATCTTTAAAATCCATTCTCTCACCTCTTATTAGCTTTATTAACATGATCACTGGCCCCTCCCTTTAAAGGAGCGCTGACCATCTTTAAAATCCATTCTCTCACCTCTTATTAGCTTTATTAACAGGATCACTGACCCCTCCCTTTAAAGGAGCGCTGACCATCTTTAAAATCCATTCTCTCACCTCTTATTAGCTTTATTAACAGGATCACTGGCCCCTCCCTTTAAAGGAGCGCTGACCATCTTTAAAATCCATTCTCGCACCTCTTATTAGCTTTATTAACAGGATCACTGGCCCCTCCCTTTAAAGGAGCGCTGACCATCTTTAAAATCCATTCTCTCACCTCTTATTAGCTTTATTAACAGGATCACTGTCCCCTCCCTTTAAAGGAGCGCTGACCATCTTTAAAATCCATTCTCTCACCTCTTATTAGCTTTATTAACATGATCACTGGCCCCTCCCTTTAAAGGAGCGCTGACCATCTTTAAAATCCATTCTCTCACCTCTTATTAGCTTTATTAACAGGATCACTGAACCCTCCCTTTAAAGGAGCGCTGACCATCTTTAAAATCCATTCTCTCACCTCTTATTAGCTTTATTAACAGGATCGCTGGCCCCTCCCTTTAAAGGAGCGCTGACCATCTTTAAAATCCATTCTCTCACCTCTTATTAGCTTTATTAACAGGATCACTGACCCCTCCCTTTAAAGGAGCGCTGACCATCTTTAAAATCCATTCTCTCACCTCTTATTAGCTTTATTAACAGTATCGCTGGTCCCTCCCTTTAAAGGAGCGCTGACCATCTTTAAAATCCATTCTCTCACCTCTTATTAGCTTTATTAACAGGATCACTGACCCCTCCCTTTAAAGGAGCGCTGACCATCTTTAAAATCCATCTTTTTTAAAACTACGAGAACGCATTTTTTAGACTGTATGGCGTTTTACAAATAATTATAAATCGATTCCAAATATTTGCTATATTTACAATACGTCTCTTTAAAAAAAAACGTAAATATAAGCATGTATGTTTGTATTATTTTTTAAATAAACAGCGAATTGAGACGGCAGTTAACTGACAGCGTGAAACTCTAAAATAATATAAAACGAACAAGGATAAATTATAATATTATTATTATTATTATTATTATTATTATAACCACGTTTCTTTACTCACCTCGAGGGAAGTCCGGCGCTCCTGGAAGTTTCTTGTCGGTTGGTTATGCTTGACCTTCTTCCGGTTTTGAGACGCCGCCCGTTTGTTTGACCTTCTTCCGGTTTGAGACGCTGGCGGGAACGCCTCTTTTGTTGACGTCACGGTGCGCGCAGGCGCGCATGGGAGGAGGTGTTTTCCATTGAGAGTAAATTGTCGCATTTCTTAGATTAATTTCGCCGCGTTATAAAAAAAAAAGACATGGAACTCGTGAGGTTCATTTTCACTGCTGCTCAAGACCTCTTGAACGAAACGGGAAAACTGTTCATAATTAGGATAAAAATTAATATTTTCTCAGCGCAGTCTCGGATTGTGGCGCATGCGCAGAAACATTGCTCGCAACATACACGTATCTGTATATATTGTAGCGTTTTTGTCAGGTTTATGAAGCAGGACTCACGGAGACAGTGTGGAACTCTCGGTCTCGAATCTTTATTTTAATAAACAGAGAATTCCTGTCAGGGTCCGGAATTCACGCCACTAAAACAACAAACCCTTCTTTATCCTCTATTGCTATCTCTCTCTCTAGTCGCTGTCACTCTCTCTCACTCCCCGTCTCTCCCCCCTCTGTCACTCATCCACCACCTTATATAACCTCCCCTCATCTCCCGCCACTGTCCGGCTCAACCAATCGACCCATGGTCTGCAGTCCCCCTTTTCCCGCTGCCAACTAACGGCGTGACCCGTTCCCCTTACAATACACATAACATAAAAGACAGACAAGACAAACGGGACAGACAACAAGTCCTGCAACAATACAATTGTCCGGGTCGTTACACAGCCCCCCCCTTAGTCCCTCGTCCTCGAGGGAGGGCAAAGTCTCGAAAACGGCCCGGAAGCCGATGATGTCGTTGCGGCCGTGGTCTCCTCACAGGCGTCGATCCCCCGTCAGTCACAGCAGATGGACTGACCGAGTCCAAGGGTGTGGAGCTCCCAGGCAAGGAGCTGTCAGGAACTGGGGTAGAAGGTGAGGGACTCGCAGGACAGGGTGAATCAGCAGGAGGCAAGAGGGGACTGTCAGGGGTCGCTGTGTCAGTCTGTCCTGGGTTCCGTCCCAGGTAGGGGGCCAGCCGGTCCCGGTGCAGGACCACTTTGCGCCCTCTAGGTGGAAGCTGCACCCGGTACACTACCTCCCCGATCCGCTCCAGGACCTGGCAGGGCCCGAGCCAGTGGCTGTCCAGCTTGGGGCAACGGCCTCGCTTTCTCTTGGGGCTGAAGATCCAAACAAGCTCCCCGGCGATGAAGTGGCGGCCCCGAGCCCTGAGGTCGTAGTTCCGCTTCTGCCTGACACCAGCAGCTTGCATTTGGTCCCGGGCAAAGTGGTGCGCTACCTCCAGCCGGTCCTGCAGCCTCCGGGCGTACTCTGGACCTGGGGGCACACTGGGGGTGTCTGAGGGGCGACCGAAGATCATCTCCGCTGGCGTGCGGAGCTCACGACCCAGCATGAGCAGAGCTGGAGTGCAGGCAGTGGAGTCCTGCACAGCTGAACGACAGGCCATCAACACAAGAGGCAGGTGGGTGTCCCAGTCTTTTTGGTGGCTTGCGGTGGTCACAGCCAGCTGTACGGCCAGCGTGCGGTTGAAACGCTCAACCAATCCATCACTCTGCGGGTGGAGGGGGGTGGTCCGGGTCTTCCGGATCCCCAGGCGCCGACACATCTCCGCAAAGACCCGTGACTCGAAGTTGCGCCCCTGGTCTGAATGGAGCTCCTGGGGGATCCCGAACCGGCTGAAGAACCCCCCCAGCAGTGCTTCAGCGACCGTCTCTGCCTCCTGGTCTGGCAGAGCGTATGCCTCCGGCCACTTCGTGAAATAGTCAAGGGCCACCAGGACGAACCGGTTTCCCTTCTCTGAGCGCGGAAAGGGGCCTAAGACATCCACAGCGACCCTCTCCATGGGTCCACCGACCTGGTACTGCTGGAGGGGGGCGTGCGACCGGCCCGGGGGTCCTTTTCGAGCAGTGCAGGTGTCACAGCGCCGGCAGTGGTCCTCAACGTCCCGTCTGCACTGCCCCCAGTAGAAGGACTGTCGGAGCCGCCGGAGCGTCTTCGTGACCCCGAAGTGGCCGGTGCCTGGGGTCCCATGGTGGGCCTTGAGCACCTCCAGGCGCAACGTTTGGGGGACGATCACCTGCCATCTCACCTCCCCTGTTGCTGGCTCCTTCCACTGCCGTTGGAGGACGCCATCCTTCAAACCCAGCCCTGTCCACTGCGACCAGAGCCCCCGGGTGGCAGTAGAGTATCTTGCTACCTCTTCCCAGGGTGGTCTCCACTGGTCCTCCAGCCACTGCAGCACCGGACAGAGGTCTGGGTCAGCCTCCTGGTGCCTCCTCCACTCCGTCCTCTCCACTGGCACCAGCGTACAGCACTGCTCCGTACTTCCTGAGGACAGCTCGGCCTCCTTCTGTTCCCTCCGGTCGCAGTGTGCACAGCCCTCCTGGGCACAGGGTCGGCGGGACAGGGCGTCCGCATTAGCGTGTTTCTCCCCGGCCCGATGCTGGATGGAATAGTTAAACGCTTGTAGTTGTTCTATCCAGCGGGCAACCTGTCCCTCCGGCTCCCTGAAGGTCAGGAGCCACTGCAGGGCTGCGTGGTCCGTCCGCACTGTGAAGGGGAGCCCACAGAGGTAGTGGCGGAAGTGGCGGACCGACTCGACCACTGCCAGCAGCTCCCGTCGGGTCACACAGTACCGACGCTCGGTCTTGCTGAGCGACCGGCTGTAGTATGCAACTACCTGCTCACCGTCTGACCCCGGCTGCGACAGGACAGCTCCGATTCCCTTGTCGCTCGCGTCAGTGTCCAGCAAGAAGGTGGAGTGGGGGTCTGGGGGTGCCAACACGGGGGACTGACACAGGGCCATTTTCAGGCTGTCGAATGCCTCCCGACGTTCCGGGGTCCACTCAAAGGGCTCACCCTTACGCAGGAGGCAGTGTAAGGGGGCAGCGATGGTGGCGAAGCCCTGCACAAACCTCCTATAGTAGGACGCTAGTCCAAGGAAGCCTCTCAGCTGGCGGAGGTTGATGGGGGTAGGCCAGTCTCTGACTGCTGCGACCTTGCAGGGCTCCGTACTGATACCGTCCTCTCCAACTCGATGACCCAAGAAGGTAACCTCCTTGCGCAAGAACTGGCACTTTTCAGGGTGTAGCTTCAGTCCTGCCTCGGTGACTCGTCGGAGCACTTCTCGCAGGGAGGCCAGGGCCGCCTGGAAGGTCTTCCCATGGACCAGCAGGTCGTCCAAGTACACCAGGCACTCTGTAGGGGGCATGCCGACCAGCACTTTTTCCATGAGTCGCTCGAATGTTGCGGGGGCGTTGCAAAGTCCGAACGGCATCACGGTGAACTGCCAGAGCCCTCGGCCAGTGGAGAAGGCAGTCTTGGGTCGGGCAGCCGGGGACAGGGCCACCTGCCAGTAGCCACTCCTTAGGTCAAGGGAGGAGAACCACTTCGACCCGGCCACCAGGTCCAGGGACTCGTCGATGCGGGGGAGGGGGTAGGAGTCCTTCTCCGTGACATCATTCAGGCGTCTGTAGTCGACACAGAAGCGCCACTTGCCATCTTTCTTCGGAACCATGACCACCGGGGATGTCCAGGGACTGTCTGAGGGCTCAATGATTCCAGCCTCCCGCATCTCCTTCAGTGCCTCCTCTGTAGCCTCCTGGCGGGCCAGTGGTTGGCGGCGGGGCCGCAGCTTGATGGGCCGGGCCTCCCCTGTGTCGATGGAATGCTGGACCATGTGTGTCCGGCCGACGTCTTCAGGGTTGGTAGCGAAGCTATGGCGGTAGGTCAGTAACAGCTCCCATAGCTGGGCCTGTTGCTCCGGGTGAAGCCCCTCACAATTCTGGCTCCAGACTGTGGTCACTGTGGCAACAGTGGGGTCCTCCATAGTACCTGGGGGGGGAGCAGACGAACTTGGGGCTGACGCGGTCGTCTTTGCTACTGATGGGGGCTTGGAAAAGGAGGGTCTCCGTCCCTGGCCGCTGGGGGCCCAGGGAAGGGCTGAGGTCCCCTGGGCTGGCATGGAGGGCTGTGGGAGTGGAAGTCCTCTCCGACGCTGGGCCCGTTGGAATGCTGTGTTGCCCCTGGGGGCAGGGGTCGGCGAGGGCGTCAGTACGCGCTGGCGTGGTGGGGTCCGGGAGAGGGCTGAGGTCCCCCGACCCAACGTGGAGTGGCGTGGGCCATGGCGGTGTAACAGTGGGTATTGCTGGCTTATTAGCTCCCCTCTCTTAGCAGTCTGGCCCTGACGAGCAAAGGGGTCCCGGTCACGGCCCAGCTGCCCCGGCGGGAAGGCTCGCCCCTCCGGATAGGCCAAGGCCAGGGCCGGGCCCCCTTGTAAGTGCAATGTCCCGGTTCGGAGGTCCAGTTGCCCGCCTGTGTAGCGCAGGAAGTCCAGACCCAGTATGCAGGGATCCTGGACAGCTGCTACCCAGACAGGGTGATGTACTGTCCGCCCAGCCACTTCTATGGCCAGGTTGCCCCTCCCTTTCATAGGCGTCAGCTCCCCAGTGACTGTACGGAGTTGAACAGTTGTGGGTTCCAGCTGGACCCCCTCTGGGAGCACATCGGGACGGACCAGGGTCACCGTGGAGCCGGTGTCCACCAGGGCGGTACAGGGGACCCCCTCAATCTGGACAGGAACATGACAAAAGTCCCCTGCGGTGGTTCTCCCGACTACCACAGCTGGTCTGTGTGGATTGCTGTCAGTGGCTTCAGGAGAGTGGGGGGGCACCCTCTCCCCGCTTGGTGGTCGGGCCCCAGCTGTGTGTGGCGCAGGTGGACGGTGGTAAGTATGGGAGACAGGATGGGGGGCCCACGTTGTCCCACTTACGATGTTTTCCGACGATGAGCGGTTGGGTGGGGCTGCAGCGGAGGGGCATCGCCGCTGTAGGTGCCCAGGTTTGCCACAGTCCCAGCACAGGCGCGTGTGGGGGGCCTGTGTGGATACGGTACGGATCAGGGCGGCCAGGTCAGAGATCCAGGGAGGAGCAGCGTGGCTGTCTGCAGTCTCCTCCTCTTCTGCTTGGGCTTGACGTGCAGTGGGCCTGGGGCGGTCGGTCCATTCTCTCCCCTCTCGCTGGTTTCCCCCAGGGGCCCAGTCACGCTCACCCTCCTCGAGCACAGCCTCGACACGTTCTGCGTGGGCCAAGGCGAGCTCTAAGGAGGTTGGGGCAGCGAGCCGGACCTGCTGGCGCAGGGCATTAGGGGTCAGGCCACGGACAAAGGCCTCCATGGCCAAGTCCCCTTGCGTGGCTGGCGGGTAGTCGGGGTACCCCCGCCGGGCCAAGTACAGGACATCTGCTGCAAGCACACCCAACTTCTCTCCGGGGCCTCTGATCCGTGTGGCCAGGCGTTGGCGCAGGCCGACAGCAGGCTCTACTCTCCCAAAGCGACGGTCCAGGGCCATGGCGATAACATCATAGCTGTCCAGCTCGTCTGGGCCCAGGTCTAGCAGCACCTGCAGTGCTTTCCCATCCAGGGCTGCCGCTAGCTGGCCAGCTTTCTCTGTCGGGCTCCAGGCATTGTTGAGCGCAGCCATCTTGAATTTGGCCTGGTATGCCTCCCATGGCGATGTCCCGTCATAGCGGCCTGCTTTTACCGTACTTCGGCCAGCCCCCTGCATCCTGTCACTCACACTTGCTCTACTTCCACTCCCGTGGTCGGCACGGGGCCCATCTCGGGGCCTAGCTACCTGGATCCCCACAAAACAGTCACTTAATTGTGCCAACACACTTTCGTAGCTGTCACCATGAGCTACATCAATAAACCGGAGGTATGGTAAGGCATCACCCGTCAGGCTGGTGATAATGCCTACAGTTTTTTCCTTATCAGTCCATCCTTCTAATTTCGCCATTAATTCAAACTGTATTAAGAACAATCGCCAGTCGGCCTTACCATCATAAGTGGGTTTGTTGATGCAGGCCCCTTTGTTTTGATCCAGCAGCTCTGATGTTGCTCCTGCGCACCGGGATGACGTCACTTCTTCCGGGACAATTTTTTTTACATGGACGCTCAATGCCCTGTGCTCTGCCCCACTTCCGCCCCACTGTGACGTTGCCTCCTGTTTGACGCGTCGTGATGCTTCAGCCGCAGCTCCGTCTTCGCTATCCCACTTCTGACACCAATGTAGCGTTTTTGTCAGGTTTATGAAGCAGGACTCACGGAGACAGTGTGGAACTCTCGGTCTCGAATCTTTATTTTAATAAACAGAGAATTCCTGTCAGGGTCCGGAATTCACGCCACTAAAACAACAAACCCTTCTTTATCCTCTATTGCTATCTCTCTCTCTAGTCGCTGTCACTCTCTCTCACTCCCCGTCTCTCCCCCCTCTGTCACTCATCCACCACCTTATATAACCTCCCCTCATCTCCCGCCACTGTCCGGCTCAACCAATCGACCCATGGTCTGCAGTCCCCCTTTTCCCGCTGCCAACTAACGGCGTGACCCGTTCCCCTTACAATACACATAACATAAAAGACAGACAAGACAAACGGGACAGACAACAAGTCCTGCAACAATACAATTGTCCGGGTCGTTACAATATTATTATTATTTATTTCTTAGCAGACACCCTTACCCAGGGCGACTTACAATTGTTACAAGATATCACATTATTTTTACATACAATTCCCCATTTATACAGTGGGGTTTTTACTGGAGCAATCTAGGTAAAGTACCTTGCTCAAGGGTACAGCAGCAGTGTCCCCCACCTGGGATTGAACCCACGACTCTCCGGTCAAGAGACCAGAGCCCAAACCACTACTCCACACTGCTACCACAGTGTATATACAGAGAGATAGACAGACAGACAGATAGATAAATACAGACAGATATAGACAGACAGATAGATACAGACAGATATAGACAGACAGACAGACAGATAGATAAATACAGACAGATATAGACAGACAGACAGACAGATAGATAAATACAGACAGATATAGACAGACAGATAGATAGAGACAGACAGAGATAGACAGACAGACAGACAGACAGATAGATAGATAGATAGACAGATAGATAGACAGACAGACAGATAGATAAATACAGAGATAGACAGACAGATAGATAGATAGATAGACAGACAGATAGATAAATACAGACAGAGATAGACAGACAGACAGACAGATAGATAGATAGATAGATAGACAGACAGACAGACAGACAGACAGACAGACAGATAGATAGATAGATAGATTAGTTATTATTTGTATTATTATTTTGTTTTAATTGATCAAAGACAATGTATCTATTGTAAAAAATAAAATGAATTATCATAATGGATTATCATTTTATGATGAAATTGTCGGTCAAACTAGATGTCGACTTTACAGAGTTCTGCCATGGGCAAAGCTGTATTAAATGATGTCAGGGTGCGTGTCTATCATCATCATCATCATCATCATCCTCATCATCATCATCACCCTCATCCTCATCATCCTCATCATCATCATCATCATCATCAGCCTTTTTCACTCCTCTGCTGGATGAAGGTCTCTCCGTGCTGCGTCTCTCATCCAGAGTGTTTACGTTGCAACGTTTCCTCAGCAGAGAGACTCGCTTTATTTTCAGGTCATTTCTCAGCACCGTCCTGCAACGGATAATTCCTCTATTATTATTAATTATTATTATTAGTTTATTTAGCGGACGCCTTTATCCAAGGCGACTTACAGAGACTAGGGTGTGTGAACTATGCATCAGCTGCAGAGTCACTTACAATTACGTCTCACCCGAAAGACGGAGCACAAGGAGGTTAAGTGACTTGCTCAGGGTCACACAATGAGTCAGCGGCTGAGGTGGGATTTGAACCGGGGACCTCCTGGTTACAAGCCCTTTTCTTTAAGCCTCCTAGAGGAAAAAAATATGCTTGAACTTTGACCCACTCGACTCCTCCAGACCCATCGCTTTCAATTCAAAACGCAAAATGTCTCATTTTTCAATCGCTAGACAAACACCCACAGCACAGAAACGTTCATTAATGAACAACATAATGAGAATATGTTAAAAATGATGTCAAGCTGGAACATTCTCAGAGAAACCGGAGAGGAACGGGAAATTAAAACAAGGTGAAGGCGATCGTCCAAATCAAGCTGAAGCTCTAATATTAATATCAGCACCACAGGGGTATCCGTGGATTATAAAAAATAAGAGACGGCCCTCTTCAGCGAGTCACAGGAAAACAATTCCATCTCGGGGTTCTGTGACTGTGTAGAAACTGCACCTTCGCTCTCGTAGTTTATGACGTCACAGAAACCCTAGATGGAATTATTATCCTGTAACTCACAGAAGCCCATCTCTCTCTCTCTCTCTCTCTCTCTCTCTCTCTCTCTCTCTCTCCCTCTGCTCTTTCTCTCGCTCCCCCCTCCCTCCCTCTCTAGATCTCTCTCTCTCTCTCTCTCTCTCTCTCTATATATATATATATATATCACAAAACCACAAAATAATTGGTCTCCCTCTTATTTCATTGATAGGAAAGGCTGAGAATGAGGACTGGATCAGTGGGAGACACAAAGACACAGAGAGAGAGACACACACACAGACAGACCAGAGACACACAGAAAGACACAGAGATCCTCAGGGCTCAGAATCAGACTCCTATCGCACAGCAGTGTGATCCAGTCCAGGTTTTACTGCTACCAGCTTGATCAGCCCCCAGTGTGTCTAGCTAACAAGCTCAGGGCGTGTCTGATTATTAAACTCCCAGTGAAACCAGGACTGGATCACACTGCTGTGCAGCGGGAGTCTGATTCCCAGCCCTGGATACGTCGATATTACAATACAGGGTTTTTTTTCTTCAGAAAAGTGTTTGCTACATATGGTAGGTGTTTTTAAAAAATAATAAATAATAACTATAGAAACCACTATAGAAATACAAAATATTCATGAAAGTTAGCTACGTAGGTATTTCCGTTTGGTTTTCCACCGCTACAAAACACAATGATTTGAATTATTACAAATCTCCCGTTCGGCTCAGTGGAAGGGCAGCTGGTATTTTGTATCAGAGATATTTTGCGGATTCACACACGCTTCGGTGAAACTCTGAATGTTCCCACGTGTTGCTACAACACTTGACGTAAGGCGTGTGTGTTGTTTTAAATTTCCTTTAACATTTTGACCACTTTTTAAAAAAAAAAAACTTTGAAATTGCATTTCCTGCCTCAAGACGGCTTCCCGTGTTACCCCCCCTTCTCAGAACTACACTTCCCATCATCCTCCTGCTCGCTGATCTAACCGAGACGGATTTGCCTGCGAGCAGGAGGATGATGGGAAATGTAGTTCCATTTCCCTTCAGTATTTATAAAACATGACTACGCATGAAGTGTTACTGAACCATTAAAAAGGCTTTATGAAGCTTCCTGTTAGTTCAGCGAAGGGTGATCAGTTATACTGCACGCTTTACTTCAGTTTTCTAAGTTGTTATTATTATTATTTTTATTATTATTATTATTTATTTCTGAGCAGACGCCCTTATCCAGGGCGACTTACAATCGTAAACAAAAATGCATTTCAATAATCACAGTACAAGTATTAATACAATTAAGAGCAAGATAAATACAGTGACTTGGGTTCAAGCAAGTACAAGTGTGACAAAATACAATTCAATAATACAGCAGATAACAGTGTCAGTGATAGTTACATCAAGATATGATTAAATACAAAATACTACAGATTAAACACTTGGTATTAAAATCACATCCTAGAGGCGTCATCCTGCACATTAACAAATTCATATTCATATTATTATTTTGTTCGTCTCCGGACGCTACGGTCAGTCGAGCTGTTTGGACGCGTTGTCCGACTCCCAGGACAGATTCTATGGACACCCCCTTGTCCACATTACATTTTCTTTGGACGTTTCAATGACAAACGTTTCCACTTTCTGAAGATGTTGAATTTTTGGTTTATTTTCGTCTTCCCAAGGATCCCAGTGATTCTGCATCAACAACGTGGCTTGATAACTCATGATAGCCCTCCATAGTCCTTCATTGCCCTTCATAGTCCTTCGGAGCCCATGATAGCCCTTGATAGCCCTTCGTAGCCCATGATAGCCCTTGATGGCCCTAAATAGTCCTTCGTAGCCTTTGATAGCCCATGATAGCCCTTCGTAGGCCATGACAGCCCTTCGTAGCCCATGATAGCCCTTGATAGCCCATGATAGCCCTTGATAGCCCTTGATAGCCCTTGATGGCCCTTCATAGTCCTTCGTAGCCTTTGATAGCCCATGATAGCCCTTCGTAGGCCATGATAGCCCATTCGTAGGCCATGATAGCCCTTCGAAGGCCATGATAGCCCATGATAGCCCTTCATAGTCCTTCGTAGCCTTTGGTAACTCATAGTAGTCCTCATCCCTTCTCTTCCACACCGTGTGTCTCTGCTCCTGGTTTCTGTGCTTCAATTCCCGGCTGCAGGTCCATGAGCTCCTTTAAAAACACTTCGGTCAAGTATCCCACAATCCTCTTGGTTCCAAACAGATTCCGTTCTTTTGTCCCAGGATTCCCGACCATCCTCGAGCGGGCAGATGCCAGCCTCCGTTTCATAAACCTCCCTTAAAAAACTCTGATCTCTTCGGGGGGTGTCAGTGGAGGTGATAGCGATGTTTCAGTGCGTGAAATCTGATCTGAGATTTTAGGCAGTTTCCCTGTTTGGTATTTGAAAAGCACTATACAGAATGCGATGGGGAGGAAGGCTTGTTGTCTTGGCAACCAGGTGTCCGATGAGACAGCGACCCCGAGGACAACCCGCTCCCTCACGCGTCCACAGGAGGAGACACAGCGTTTGTGTTCCACAAACTAAATGGTTTGTTTTTTTTGAGGAGAATGAAAACCCGCTGAGGAAAAGAAACAGAGAAGAAACATTAGCGACTGAGACAAGCAGCTGCTAAACCTACTTCAGAGAAAGATGAGAAAACAGCCTTTCTTTAAAAGGAGGGGCCAGTGATCCTGTTAATAAAGCTAACAAGAGGTGAGAGAATGGATTTTAAAGATGGTCAGCGCTCCTTTAAAGGGAGGGGCCAGTGATCCTGTTAATAAAGCTAACAAGAGGTGAGAGAATGGATTTTAAAGATGGTCAGCGCTCCTTTAAAGGGAGGGGCCAGTGATCCTGTTAATAAAGCTAATAAGAGGTGAGAGAATGGATTTTAAAGATGGTCAGCGCTCCTTTAAAGGGAGGGGTCAGTGATCCTGTTAATAAAGCTAATAAGAGGTGAGAGAATGGATTTTAAAGATGGTCAGCGCTCCTTTAAAGGGAGGGGCCGGTGATCCTGTTAATAAAGCTAATCAGAGGTGAGAGAATGGATTTTAAAGATGGTCAGCGCTCCTTTAAAGGGAGGGGTCAGTGACATGATTCAGACAGTCCCCCTGAGTTTCAATAATTACCCTTTTCATACAGAGGCGACTGCTCTTAATGATTCTGTTTCAGCAGTCTCTCCATTATCAGATTTCTGTGGAGAGGGAGAGGAACAGAATTAGGACAGCATAATCACCTGTGCTGAGCTTTTACTGTGGGACACTTTTACAAGGGTTAGTTTAGCATGTTTTAATATGCTTTACCAGACCTCTCTGTGATTTACAATGCTTCCCTATGCTTTACCAGACCTCTCTGTGCTTTACAATGCTTCCCTATGCTTTACCAGACCTCTCTGTGCTTTACAATGCTTCCCTATGCTTTACCACACCTCTCTGTGCTTTACAATGCTTCCCTATGCTTTACCAGACCTCTCTGTGCTTTACAATGCTTCCCTATGCTTTACCAGACCTCTCTGTGCTTTACAATGCTTCCCTATGCTTTACCAGACCTCTCTGTGCTTTACAATGCTTCCCTATGCTTTACCAGACCTCTCTGTGCTTTACAATGCTTCCCTATGCTTTACCAGACCTCTCTGTGCTTTACAATGCTTCCCTATGCTTTACCAGACCTCTCTGTGCTTTACAATGCTTCCCTATGCTTTACCAGACCTCTCTGTGCTTTACAATGCTTCCCTATGCTTTACCAGACCTCTCTGTGCTTTACAATGCTTCCCTATGCTTTACCAGACCTCTCTGTGCTTTACAATGCTTCCCTATGCTTTACCAGACCTCTCTGTGCTTTACAATGCTTCCCTATGCTTTACCAGACCTCTCTGTGCTTTACAATGCTTCCCTATGCTTTACCAGACCTCTCTGTGCTTTACAATGCTTCCCTATGCTTTACCAGACCTCTCTGTGCTTTACAATGCTTCCCTATGCTTTACCAGACCTCTCTGTGCTTTACAATGCTTCCCTATGCTTTACCAGACCTCTCTGTGCTTTACAATGCTTCCCTATGCTTTACCAGACCTCTCTGTGCTTTACAATGCTTTATTACACTGTGCTATGGGAGTATGTACTTGTAATGCCAGATTCTCACCACTAGGGGGCGATGTGGAGTCCGTCTTTTGTAAAACACTGCGGCGAGGATAAAGACACTGATGATGAAGATGATGAATATGATGTAGTATTTTCTTTCTTTAATAAATTCATAAATTACACCTGCAAAGAAAAAACACAAAGTAAAATAGAAATTATATATATATATATATATATTGTTTTTTATATAAAATAAAACAATATTTTCTGTGCTTTACTACACTGTGCTGTGCATTTACCAGGGAATACCAAAGCAGAAAATGGCAATGCAGTAATGGTTGTGTATTAGGGTTGGACAATAATGACATTTTCATTTATGATTATCGGCTGGAAATTCTCACGATAATCATGATTATCGGCTGAAAAAATAACATATGTAAAATGTCTTGGAATTTATCAAATTTAAAGCTATATATACTTGAGCAATATGACAACTGCCTCTACGGGTTTAGAAGAAATACAACTAGACAATTTTCAAAAAGACCAGCATCTTTAATAAAAGTTATGAAACAATGGTTGGTTATTATTATTAGTTTATTTGGCAGACGCCTTTATCCAAGGCGACTTACAGAGACTAGGGTGTGTGAACTATGCATCAGCTGCAGAGTCACTTACAATTACGTCTCACCCGAAAGACGGAGCACAAGGAGGTTAAGTGACTCGCTCAGGGTCACACAGTGAGTCAGTGGCTGAGGTGGGATTTGAACCGGGGACCTTCTAGTTACAAGCCCCTTTCTTTAACCACTGGACCACACAGCCTCCTGGTTACCAAAAAGGACATATAATATAACCAAATGTTTGTTTGGTAGCTTTTCAACTTTTGAAATATAGGCTACTTATTAAAAAAAGTGTTTTTAAAAAAAAAAAAAATTATAAATTGCGATTCAAAAATATCAGCTTTTCCACGCTGCCTACAGACGGGCTTATTACCTTGCGGATCACCTTCTGTCACTCCAAAAAACTGCCACACAGGACTGATGCTGTTTCTTTTTTCTAAAATCTTTTCGGAAGGTTTGGTAGTTTTTGCAGTTGCCATCGCCATTAGCTCAAACGTTTGCCTTTACTTGGTGAATCTTACGTCACATGTTACAACTTCCCACTACGCAGTGAGCACAGATCATGTGTTACGCCTCACGCAGACAGTTAAGTCCTGTCTTACTGCTTCAATGCAGAGTTACTGTTACACACAAGCATATTATAGTGGGTAACGGACGATAAAAACATTATCGATAATATCATGATAATTGATTATTGTTCCAACCCTAACAGAGACGCACACAGCTACCACACACACTGACACAGTCTAAACACACACAGCGACACAGTCTAAACACACACAGTCTAAACGCACACAGCTACCCACACACACACTGACACAGTCTAAACACACACAGCGACACAGTCTAAACACACACAGTCTAAACGCACACAGCTACCCACACACACACTGACACAGTCTAAACACACACACAGTCTAAACGCACAGCTACCCACACACAGAGACACAGTCTAAACGCACACAGCTACCCACACACACACTGAGACAGTCTAAACGATATCGTTCCCTCACCAGCAGGAGTCACTGTGGCTGTGGAGTTGTCTGTAGGACTCACTGTGGCTGTGGAGCTGTCTGTAGGAGTCACTGTGGTTGAGGAGCTGTCTGTAGGGGGCACCGTGGTTGTGGAGCTGTCAGTAGGGAGACAGGATCTCTTCTCAGGCCATGCTGCTGACAGAGGAGAGAGAGAGAGAGGGGGGATTATAGAGAGAGAGAGAGAGAGAGAGACTGGATTATAGAGAGAGAGACTGGATTATAGAGAGCGGAGAGAGAGGAGAGAGAGACTGGATTATAAAGGGAGAGAGATAGAGACTGGATTATAGAGAGACAGGAGAGAGAGGAGAGGAGATAGAGACTGGATTATAGAGAGACAGAGGAGAGAGATAGAGACTGGATTATAGAGAGACAGGAGAGGAGAGGAGATAGAGACTGGATTATAGAGAGAGGAGAGATAGAGAGATAGAGAGATTGGATTATAGAGAGAGGAGAGAGATATGAGGGAGAGAGGTACAGGGGAGAGGACAGACACACACAGGTACCTGGGCAGGTTCTTCCATTCATGTGACAGTCATTGAAATTATTCAAAGTTGTGAACAACTGGGCCACAAAATAGGAGGTGTTCCAAAACTGCACTTCAAACCCAGAGCCATCGAACTGAACGAAGGAAACAACAATTAGTTATTCATCATCCCTGTGCTTTACCAGACCTCTCTGTGCTTTACAATGCTTCCCTATGCTTTACCAGACCTCTCTGTGCTTTACAATGCTTCCCTATGCTTTACCAGACCTCTCTGTGCTTTACAATGCTTCCCTATGCTTTACCAGAACTCTCTGTGCTTTACAATGCTTCCCTATGCTTTACCAGACCTCTCTGTGCTTTACAATGCTTCCCTATGCTTTACCAGACCTCTCTGTGCTTTACAATGCTTCCCTATGCTTTACCAGACCTCTCTGTGCTTTACAATGCTTCCCTATGCTTTACCAGACCTCTTTGTGCTTTACAATGCTTCCCTATGCTTTACCAGACCTCTCTGTGCTTTACAATGCTTCCCTATGCTTTACCAGACCTCTCTGTGCTTTACAATGCTTCCCTATGCTTTACCAGACCTCTCTGTGCTTTACAATGCTTCCCTATGCTTTACCAGACCTCTCTGTGCTTTACAATGCTTCCCTATGCTTTACCAGACCTCTCTGTGCTTTACAATGCTTCCCTATGCTTTACCAGACCTCTCTGTGCTTTACGATGCTTCCCTATGCTTTACCAGACCTCTCTGTGCTTTACGATGCTTCCCTATGCTTTTCCAGACCTCTCTGTGCTTTACAATGCTTCCCTATGCTTTACCAGACCTCTCTGTGCTTTACAATGCTTCCCTATGCTTTACCAGACCTCTCTGTGCTTTACAATGCTTCCCTATGCTTTACCAGACCTCTCTGTGCTTTACAATGCTTCCCTATGCTTTACCAGACCTCTCTGTGCTTTACAATGCTTCCCTATGCTTTACCAGACCTCTCTGTGCTTTACAATGCTTCCCTATGCTTTACCAGACCTCTCTGTGCTTTACAATGCTTCCCTATACTTTACCAGACCTCTCTGTGCTTTACAATGCTTCCCTATGCTTTACCAGACCTCTCTGTGCTTTACGATGCTTCCCTATGCTTTTCCAGACCTCTCTGTGCTTTACAATGCTTCCCTATGCTTTACCAGACCTCTCTGTGCTTTACAATGCTTCCCTATGCTTTACCAGACCTCTCTGTGCTTTACAATGCTTCCCTATGCTTTACCAGACCTCTCTGTGCTTTACAATGCTTCCCTATGCTTTACCAGACCTCTCTGTGCTTTACAATGCTTCCCTATGCTTTACCAGACCTCTCTGTGCTTTACAATGCTTCCCTATGCTTTACCAGACCTCTCTGTGCTTTACAATGCTTCCCTATGCTTTACCAGACCTCTCTGTGCTTTACAATGCTTCCCTATGCTTTACCAGACCTCTCTGTGCTTTACAATGCTTCCCTATGCTTTACCAGACCTCTCTGTGCTTTACGATGCTTCCCTATGCTTTACCAGACCTCTCTGTGCTTTACGATGCTTCCCTATGCTTTTCCAGACCTCTCTGTGCTTTACGATGCTTCCCTATGCTTTACCAGACCTCTCTGTGCTTTACAATGCTTCCCTATGCTTTACCAGACCTCTCTGTGCTTTACAATGCTTCCCTATGCTTTACCAGACCTCTCTGTGCTTTACAATGCTTCCCTATGCTTTACCAGACCTCTCTGTGCTTTACAATGCTTCCCTATGCTTTACCAGACCTCTCTGTGCTTTACAATGCTTCCCTATGCTTTACCAGACCTCTCTGTGCTTTACAATGCTTCCCTATGCTTTACCAGACCTCTCTGTGCTTTACAATGCTTCCCTATGCTTTACCAGACCTCTCTGTGCTTTACAATGCTTCCCTATGCTTTACCAGACCTCTCTGTGCTTTACAATGCTTCCCTATGCTTTACCAGACCTCTCTGTGCTTTACAATGCTTCCCTATGCTTTACCATGCTGTATGATTTATTACACTGTGCTGTGCTTTCACTGTGGGACTCACACAGAGATCAGTGTGTATTAGATGAATGAACAGCTTTACCTTTTCCAGAGCTGAGCAATTTTCAAATTGAATTTGTTCCAATAATCCTGAAACCTTGGGTTTGAGCTCCTTCCCAGCCATGCTGTGGAGGTGAGTGAGGGAAGATTTGAGCATTGCAATATCAGAGAAATTCTGAAAGAAAAAATCAAATCGCTTCAATTAATATTCAATACATTGTAAGAATGACCCTTTTAAAAAGGCACTGAGAGAGACTTCTAGTCGTTAGTCATTGAATTCACACTGAAGACCCTGAGAAAGACTTCTAGTCGTTAGTCATTGAATTCACACTTAAGACACTGAGAAAGACTTCTAGTCGTGAGTCATTGAATTCACACTGAAGACACAGAGAAAGACTTCTAGTCGTTAGTCATTGAATTCACACTTAAGACACTGAGAAAGACTTCTAGTCGTTAGTCATTGAATTCACACTGAAGACACTGAGAAAGACTTCTAGTCGTTAGTCATTGAATTCACACTGAAGACACAGAGAAAGACTTCTAGTCGTTAGTCATTGAATTCACACTGAAGACACTGAGAAAGACTTCTAGTCGTTAGTCATTGAATTCACACTGAAGACACTGAGAAAGACTTCTAGTCGTTAGTCATTGAATTTATTAAGTTTCTTTTGCAGATGTTACAGTTATGGAAGATAATTTAAATACTCACCTGACACCTGACAGGTAGGACTGTGACGGGGAAATTATAATCTTGAGGGAGAGAATCATTCTAAAAACGAACGAAAGAAAATATTTGAAAATTCAGAAACCTACAAAGAGATCCTAATATAGGCTAGAGCCTGCTGTTACTTAAAGAACTACAGCTCCCATCATCCCTCACTGCTGATACTAGTGCAGAGGCATGCTGGGAGCTGTAGTTTTTATTCTGGTCTGTTAGCTTAGATTTCCTTTACCAGACCTCTCTGTGCTTTACAATGCTTCCCTATGCTTTCCCAGACCTCTCTGTGCTTTACAATGCTTCCCTATGCTTTCCCAGACCTCTCTGTGCTTTACAATGCTTCCCTGTGCTTTACCAGACCTCTCTGTGCTTTACAATGCTTCCCTATGCTTTCCCAGACCTCTCTGTGCTTTACAATGCTTCCCTATGCTTTCCCAGACCTCTCTGTGCTTTACAATGCTTCCATATGCTTTACCAGACCTCTCTGTGCTTTACAATGCCTCCCTATGCTTTACCAGACCTCTCTGTGCTTTACAATGCTTCCCTATGCTTTACCAGACCTCTCTGTGCTTTACAATGCTTCCCTATGCTTTACCAGACCTCTCTGTGCTTTACAATGCTTCCCTATGCTTTACCACACCTCTCTGTGCTTTACAATGTTTCCCTATGCTTTACCAGACCTCTCTGTGCTTTACAATGCTTCCCTATGCTTTACCAGACCTCTGTGCGTTACAATGCTTCCCTATGCTTTACCAGACCTCTCTGTGCTTTACAATGCTTCCCTATGCTTTCCCAGACCTCTCTGTGCTTTACAATGCTTCCCTATGCTTTCCCAGACCTCTCTGTGCTTTAAAATGCTTCCCTATGCTTTCCCAGACCTCTCTGTGCTTTACAATGCTTCCCTATGCTTTCCCAGACCTCTCTGTGCTTTACAATGCTTCCCTATGCTTTCCCAGACCTCTCTGTGCTTTACAATGCTTCCCTATGCTTTACCAGACCTCTCTGTGCTTTACAATGCTTCCCTATGCTTTACCAGACCTCTCTGTGCTTCACAATGCTTCCCTATGCTTTACCAGACCTCTCTGTGCTTTACAATGCTTCCCTGTGCTTTCCCAGACCTCTCTGTGCTTTACAATGCTTCCCTGTGCTTTCCCAGACCTCTCTGTGCTTTACAATGCTTCCCTGTGCTTTCCCAGACCTCTCTGTGCTTTACAATGCTTCCCTATGCTTTCCCAGACCTCTCTGTGCTTTACAATGCTTCCCTATGCTTTCCCAGACCTCTCTGTGCTTTACAATGCTTCCCTATGCTTTCCCAGACCTCTCTGTGCTTTACAATGCTTCCCTATGCTTTCCCACACCTCTCTGTGCTTTACAATGCTTCCCTATGCTTTACCAGACCTCTCTGTGCTTTACAATGCTTCCCTATGCTTTACCAGACCTCTCTGTGCTTCACAATGCTTCCCTATGCTTTACCAGACCTCTCTGTGCTTCACAATGCTTCCCTATGCTTTACCAGACCTCTCTGTGCTTTACAATGCTTCCCTGTGCTTTACCAGACCTCTCTGTGCTCTACAATGCTTCCCTGTGCTTTACCAGACCTCTCTGTGCTTTACAATGCTTCCCTATGCTTTACCAGACCTCTCTGTGCTTTACAATGCTTCCCTATGCTTTACCACACCTCTCTGTGCTTTACAATGCTGTTGTAGTCTTTGCTATTATTTTTGATATGGGACAGACAGACAGACTTACTAGGCTCTGGATCAGGAGTCCGTATGTCGTTACATGGCGTAACGAACAAGCTGAAGTGAATCCGGCAAAGACGCCAGCCAGCAGGATCGCTAGTTTCTGGAAGAGGAAACATTCAGAGGTCGCGTTAAACGGGATTGCTTGTCCGATCCTTGTTTAAATAGTCCTCGGCTCCACCCTACACCTTAGTCCCTCGCTCACCCAAGCGCACTCTGTGACGTCAGTAAAACGTCAGGCGCAAGGTGCAAGGGAATGGTTCGGGACATTTTTTTTTTAAAATGTACTGCTGGGTATTTTAAGTACTGCGAGACTTTATTCTCCCGTCCGTGATTGTCGGCCGCTGTCTTATTACACAGTACGTTTACATGACAAAGCGTTTATCTGTGTTTACGTGATTAACGACAGAGAATCTAATTAGAATTCATGGATTGACGTTTTCTGAAAACGCAGGAGATTTTCGCATGCAAAGTGCTGTTGTATAACCGAAGTACGATTTGAACAGACCGGACATTTCTGCAACAGAACGGAGACCAATCTAATATAACGCTTTATCAAAGTCTTAAATTCAAAGACTACTAACCTATACCTCTATTCAGATTCCCCCACAATGCGCAGTCAGCCTTTTCACCCTCTTCTTTTAACAAATACATACGGACTTTAACAAATGTAATATTTTACAATGAACTAGACACGTGGGTGCATGCAGACCCACTACAGATTCAGTAGTTCGGGACAAACACCAATCACAAAATGTTTTAGTACAAATATTTATTGTAGAGAATGCGGAGTATGCGATTTAACAGAAAAGTATGCTGTATATACACATTCATTTGGCATCAAACCTAATCTAACCTTATAGGGCAGCAGTGTGTAGTAGTGGTCAGGGCTCTGGACTCTTGACCGGAGGGTTGTGGGTTCAATCCCCAGTGGGGGACGCTGCTGCTGTACCCTTGAGCAAGGTACTTTACCTAGATTGCTCCAGTAAAAACCCAACTGTATAAATGGGTAATTGTATGTAAAATAATGTGATATCTGTATAATGTGAAATAATGTATAATGTGAAATAATGTAAAATGTGATATCTTGTAACAATTGTAAGTCGCCCTGGATAAGGGCGTCTGCTAAGAAATAAATAATAATAATAATAATAATAATAACTTGGTTTGAGGGTTCGCTGTCTGGCCAACTGGACGAGGCTGAGACCCCCCATTTGATAAAACAAAAACTGTTATTAAGAAAGGTGGAGATGGGGAGGTGGTGGGTTACGATGAAATCAAAACGCAACTGAGAGATAAGTGAAGAGGGTATTTATAGAAAACCGACTTTCGGAATATGCTGCTACATTTTCCCGAAAACTGTGTTTACGTGGCTTTTGAGATCGGAATTAGTTTTCGGAAAACTTCGGATTCCGAAAAAACATCGGAATTCTCCTGCTCATTGTAAACGCACTAATAGAAACAGCTACACTGAAAGCGGGGGTATCGTTGGAAAGCTTAGAAGATCAGATATATTCTTCTCTCTACCTCGTATGGAGCGCTGACCATCTTTAAAATCCATTCTCTCACCTCTTATTAGCTTTATTAACAGGATCACTGGCCCCTCCCTTTAAAGGAGCGCTGACCATCTTTAAAATCCATTCTCTCACCTCTTATTAGCTTTATTAACAGGATCGCTGACCCCTCCCTTTAAAGGAGCGCTGACCATCTTTAAAATCCATTCTCTCACCTCTTATTAGCTTTATTAACAGGATCACTGGCCCCTCCCTTTAAAGGAGCGCTGACCATCTTTAAAATCCATTCTCTCACCTCTTATTAGCTTTATTAACAGAATCGCTGGCCCCTCCCTTTAAAGGAGCGCTGACCGTCTTTAAAATCCATTCTCTCACCTCTTATTAGCTTTATTAACAGGATCGCTGGCCCCTCCCTTTAAAGGAGCGCTGACCATCTTTAAAATCCATTCTCTCACCTCTTATTAGCTTTATTTACAGGATCGCTGGCCCCTCCCTTTAAAGGAGCGCTGACCATCTTTAAAATCCATTCTCTCACCTCTTATTAGCTTGATTTAGTTTCATTAAAGCTGCAGACGGACATGCACACTCACACACACAGACACACACACTCTCTCATGCAATGTCATGTTAATGAATTAATCAGAACTCACCAGACTCATGGCAGGTTCAGATCAGACAGCTGTGAGCAAGTGAATGTGAGAGAGGAGAAAGGGCTCTCACTCTTGTAGTCTGCTTTTGGGTTTTCAAAACTAGCGGATCAGGGAGGAGTTTTCAAAGGGGGAAACCCTGAGAGAGAAATGAAAAGTACCCTTCATTCCAACTTCATTACAAGCTAAACTGCCAGCCTGCCTTTTTACTTTCTCTTTCTTTCTTTAATTCCCTCTCTCACTTGGTACTTTCCCAGCTCTGTAGATGACAGAGTGATAAACACATGCAGCTGTCAGAGCTTCACTCAGCCAAAAAACTATACACAGAACACAGTAAACAGACTTGCAATGCCTTCGTCATCCAGAACTTCACTGGATCAGAAACTCCAAACCAGAAGAGACTGAGAGAGAAAGTCAAGTTAGCAGAGAAACGTTTTAATGCCTTCGTCATCCAGAACTTCACTGGATCAGAAACTCCAAACCAGAAGAGACTGAGAGAGAAAGTCAAGTTAGCAGAGAAACGTTTTAATGCCTTCGTCATCCAGAACTTCACTGGATCAGAAACTCAAAAGTAAAGAAACAGCACATTTGAGATGCAAAAGTCTCAGTGACAGACAGACGGACGGGTGTACGGACAGACAGACACCCCCCCCCCCCCGGTACCCCCAGAATCCGATCTTCTCAACAGCTGGGGCTAAATAATGTGAATAACAAGATTCATGCCAGCGAGTAAAGATCTTCCGCAGACAGATTTAGGGCTGTGATTTCATAAGGGAAATCCATGAGAGAAATCAAAAGTAGAATCCAGTCTAACTTTTATTAATGCTACAGATACACACGCACAGACACACACTCACACACACACGCACAGACACACACACGCACGTGAAACACACAGACACACACACACACACGTGAAACACACAGACACACACACACACACACAGACACACACTCACAGACACGCACAAGTGACACACACTCACACACATACACAGAGACACACACACACACACACCGTCACACTGCCTCGTGTCTTTCTTTCTCTCTTTTTTAGTTCTTTCTTTCTCTCTTTCTTTTCGTGTTTCCTTTCTTTTTGACTTTCTTCCTGCAGTGTATACTTTTGTGTCCTGTCCTGATTGGCTAGTGAAACAGAAAAAAAAATATAAAAACTCTAAACGTGTAAGCAAGGCTTATAAAACTCCGTCGAACTAATGGCTTTGGTTTAAAATAAAATAAAGATCATTGTTTGGTTTTTTTTGGGCGAGGGTGGCTGTTGTCCTCTACGAAATATTCCAGAATAATCTCTCCCTCTCCCCTCTCCCCTCTCCCCTCTCCCCTCTCCCCTCTCCTCTCCCCTCTCCTCTCTCTCTCTCTCCCCTCTCCCCTCTCCTCTCCCCTCTCCTCTCTCCTCTCTCCTCTCTCCTCTCCCCTCTCTCCTCCCCCCCTCTCCCCCCTCCTCTCCCCCCTCCTCTCCTCCTCCTCTCCCCTCTCCCCTCTCCCCTCTCCCCTCTCTCTCCCCTCTCCCCTCTCCCCTCTCTCTCCTCTCTCCCCTCTCTCCTCTCCCCTCTCCCCTCTCCCCTCTCCCCTCTCCCCTCTCTCTCCCCTCTCCCCTCTCCCCTCTCTCTCCTCTCTCCCCTCTCCCCTCTCTCCTCTCCCCTCTCCCCTCTCCCCTCTCCCCTCTCCCCTCTCCCCTCTCTCTCCTCTCTCCCCTCTCCCCTCTCTCTCCTCTCTCCTCTCTCCCCTCTCCCCTCTCTCCTCTCCCCTCTCCCCTCTCCCCTCTCCCCTCTCCCCTCTCTCTCCCCTCTCTCCTCTCTCCTCTCCCCTCTCTCTCCTCTCTCCCCTCTCCCCTCTCCCCCCTCTCTCCTCTCCCCCCTCTCTCCCCTCTCTCCCCTCTCCCCTCTCCCCTCTCCCCCCTCTCTCCTCTCCCCCCTCTCTCCCCTCTCTCCCCTCCCCCCTCTCCCCCCCCTCTCCCCCCTCCCCCCTCTCTCCTCTCCCCCCTCTCTCCCCTCTCTCCCCTCTCTCCCCTCTCTCCCCTCTCCCCTCTCCCCCCTCTCCCCCCTCTCCCCCCTCTCCCCTCTCCCCTCTCCCCTCTCTCCTCTCTCCCCTCTCCCCTCTCCCCTCTCCCCTCTCCCCTCTCTCCCCTCTCCCCTCTCTCTCCTCTCTCCTCTCTCCCCTCTCCCCTCTCTCCTCTCCCCTCTCCCCTCTCCCCTCTCCCCTCTCCCCTCTCCCCTCTCTCTCCCCTCTCTCCTCTCTCCTCTCCCCTCTCTCTCCTCTCTCCCCTCTCCCCTCTCCCCCCTCTCTCCTCTCCCCCCTCTCTCCCCTCTCTCCCCTCTCCCCTCTCCTCTCTCCCCTCTCCCCTCTCCCCCCTCTCTCCTCTCCCCCCTCTCTCCCCTCTCTCCCCTCTCCCCTCTCCCCCCTCTCTCCTCTCCCCCCTCTCTCCCCTCTCTCCCCTCTCTCCCCTCTCCCCTCTCCCCCCTCTCTCCCCTCTCCCCTCTCCCCTCTCCCCTCTCTCCTCTCTCCCCTCTCCCCTCTCCCCTCTCCCCTCTCCCCTCTCTCCCCTCTCCCCTCTCCCCTCTCCCCTCTCTCCCCTCTCCCCTCTCCCCTCTCCCCTCTCCCCTCTCTCCTCTCTCTTCTCTCCTCTCCCCTCTCCTCCCCTCTCCTCTCCCTCTCCCTCTCTCTGTATGCATTCACTGATCTCATGATTCTCTCTCTCTCTCTCTCTCTCTGCACACACTGTGATGTTGTGAAGCTCAAAGGGCTGGTCCTGTCTTGCCCAATAAAAACAAACTCACAGTCCAGGTCCTGAACAAAACAAGAGTCTGGATCCATTCCAAATCCACACAGGTCTGGCTCCAGGTCCAGGAGGTACAAACAACGTTATCAGAAAGTCTGCACTCCACAAACAATGGAAACAAAGAGTCTGTCAGCCACAGCCTGGCGCAGAACCAAACTCAGCGGCTGCTTTGACGCTGTGGGAGCTATGCTGTGGGAGCCACGCTGTGGGAGTCACGCTGTGGGAGCTATGCTGTGGGAGCTATGCTGTGGGAGCTATGCTGTGGGAGCTATGCTGTGGGAGTCACGCTGTGGGAGCTATGCTGTGGGAGCTATGCTGTGGGAGTCATGCTGTGGGAGTCATGCTGTGGGAGTCACGCTGTGGGAGTCACGCTGTGGGAGTCACGCTGTGGGAGTCACGCTGTGGGAGCTATGCTGTGGGAGCTATGCTGTGGGAGCTATGCTGTGGGAGTCATGCTGTGGGAGCTATGCTGTGGGAGTCATGCTGTGGGAGTCATGCTGTGGGAGTCACGCTGTGGGAGCTATGCTGTGGGAGTCATGCTGTGGGAGCTATGCTGTGGGAGTCATGCTGTGGGAGTCACGCTGTGGGAGCTATGCTGTGGGAGCTATGCTGTGGGAGCTATGCTGTGGGAGTCACGCTGTGGGAGTCACGCTGTGGGAGCTATGCTGTGGGAGTCACGCTGTGGGAGCTATGCTGTGGGAGTCACGCTGTGGGAGTCACGCTGTGGGAGTCACGCTGTGGGAGCTATGCTGTGGGAGCTATGCTGTGGGAGCTATGCTGTGGGAGCTATGCTGTGGGAGTCACGCTGTGGGAGTCACGCTGTGGGAGTTATGCTGTGGGAGCTATGCTGTGGGAGCTATGCTGTGGGAGCTATGCTGTGGGAGCTATGCTGTGGGAGCTATGCTGTGGGAGTCACGCTGTGGGAGCTATGCTGTGGGAGTCATGCTGTGGGAGTCATGCTGTGGGAGTCACGCTGTGGGAGCTATGCTGTGGGAGTCATGCTGTGGGAGCTATGCTGTGGGAGTCATGCTGTGGGAGTCACGCTGTGGGAGCTATGCTGTGGGAGTCACGCTGTGGGAGCTATGCTGTGGGAGCTATGCTGTGGGAGTCATGCTGTGGGAGCTATGCTGTGGGAGTCACGCTGTGGGAGTCACGCTGTGGGAGTCACGCTGTGGGAGTCACGCTGTGGGAGCTATGCTGTGGGAGCTATGCTGTGGGAGCTATGCTGTGGGAGTCATGCTGTGGGAGCTATGCTGTGGGAGTCATGCTGTGGGAGTCATGCTGTGGGAGTCACGCTGTGGGAGCTATGCTGTGGGAGTCATGCTGTGGGAGCTATGCTGTGGGAGTCATGCTGTGGGAGTCACGCTGTGGGAGCTATGCTGTGGGAGCTATGCTGTGGGAGCTATGCTGTGGGAGTCACGCTGTGGGAGTCACGCTGTGGGAGCTATGCTGTGGGAGTCACGCTGTGGGAGCTATGCTGTGGGAGTCACGCTGTGGGAGTCACGCTGTGGGAGTCACGCTGTGGGAGCTATGCTGTGGGAGCTATGCTGTGGGAGCTATGCTGTGGGAGCTATGCTGTGGGAGTCACGCTGTGGGAGCTACGCTGTGGGAGTCACGCTGTGGGAGCTATGCTGTGGGAGTCATGCTGTGGGAGTCACGCTGTGGGAGTCACGCTGTGGGAGCTATGCTGTGGGAGCTATGCTGTGGGAGCTATGCTGTGGGAGTCACGCTGTGGGAGCTATGCTGTGGGAGCTATGCTGTGGGAGCTATGCTGTGGGAGTCACGCTGTGGGAGTCACGCTGTGGGAGTCACGCTGTGGGAGTCACGCTGTGGGAGCTATGCTGTGGGAGCTATGCTGTGGGAGCTATGCTGTGGGAGTCACGCTGTGGGAGTCACGCTGTGGGAGTCACGCTGTGGGAGTCACGCTGTGGGAGCTATGCTGTGGGAGCTATGCTGTGGGAGTCACGCTGTGGGAGCTATGCTGTGGGAGCTATGCTGTGGGAGCTATGCTGTGGGAGTCATGCTGTGGGAGTCACGCTGTGGGAGTCACGCTGTGGGAGCTATGCTGTGGGAGCTATGCTGTGGGAGCTATGCTGTGGGAGTCACGCTGTGGGAGCTATGCTGTGGGAGCTATGCTGTGGGAGCTATGCTGTGGGAGTCACGCTGTGGGAGTCACGCTGTGGGAGCTATGCTGTGGGAGTCACGCTGTGGGAGCTATGCTGTGGGAGTCACGCTGTGGGAGCTATGCTGTGGGAGTCACGCTGTGGGAGCTATGCTGTGGGAGTCACGCTGTGGGAGTCACGCTGTGGGAGCTATGCTGTGGGAGCTATGCTGTGGGAGCTATGCTGTGGGAGTCACGCTGTGGGAGCTATGCTGTGGGAGCTATGCTGTGGGAGCTATGCTGTGGGAGTCACGCTGTGGGAGCTACGCTGTGGGAGCTATGCTGTGGGAGCTATGCTGTGGGAGCTATGCTGTGGGAGCTACGCTGTGGGAGCTATGCTGTGGGAGCTATGCTGTCGGAGCTACGCTGTGGGAGTCACGCTGTGGGAGCTATGCTGTGGGAGTCACGCTGTGGGAGCTATGCTGTGGGAGTCACGCTGTGGGAGCTACGCTGTGGGAGCTATGCTGTGGGAGCTATGCTGTGGGAGCTACGCTGTGGGAGTCACGCTGTGGGAGCTACGCTGTGGGAGCTATGCTGTGGGAGTCACGCTGTGGGAGCTATGCTGTGGGAGTCACGCTGTGGGAGTCACGCTGTGGGAGTCATGCTGTGGGAGCTATGCTGTGGGAGTCACGCTGTGGGAGCTATGCTGTGGGAGTCACGCTGTGGGAGCTATGCTGTGGGAGTCACGCTGTGGGAGCTATGCTGTGGGAGTCACGCTGTGGGAGCTACGCTGTGGGAGTCACGCTGTGGGAGCTACGCTGTGGGAGTCACGCTGTGGGAGCTATGCTGTGGGAGCTATGCTGTGGGAGCTATGCTGTGGGAGTCACGCTGTGGGAGCTACGCTGTGGGAGCTACGCTGTGGGAGTCACGCTGTGGGAGTCACGCTGTGGGAGCTATGCTGTGGGAGTCACGCTGTGGGAGCTACGCTGTGGGAGTCACGCTGTGGGAGCTACGCTGTGGGAGTCACGCTGTGGGAGTCACGCTGTGGGAGCTATGCTGTGGGAGTCACGCTGTGGGAGCTACGCTGTGGGAGTCACGCTGTGGGAGCTATGCTGTGGGAGTCACGCTGTGGGAGTCACGCTGTGGGAGCTATGCTGTGGGAGTCACGCTGTGGGAGCTATGCTGTGGGAGTCACGCTGTGGGAGCTATGCTGTGGGAGCTATGCTGTGGGAGTCACGCTGTGGGAGCTATGCTGTGGGAGCTATGCTGTGGGAGTCACGCTGTGGGAGCTATGCTGTGGGAGCTATGCTGTGGGAGTCACGCTGTGGGAGCTATGCTGTGGGAGCTATGCTGTGGGAGTCATGCTGTGGGAGCTATGCTGTGGGAGCTATGCTGTGGGAGTCACGCTGTGGGAGTCACGCTGTGGGAGCTATGCTGTGGGAGCTATGCTGTGGGAGTCACGCTGTGGGAGCTATGCTGTGGGAGCTATGCTGTGGGAGTCACGCTGTGGGAGTCACGCTGTGGGAGCTATGCTGTGGGAGTCACGCTGTGGGAGCTACGCTGTGGGAGCTACGCTGTGGGAGTCACGCTGTGGGAGTCACGCTGTGGGAGCTACGCTGTGGGAGTCACGCTGTGGGAGCTACGCTGTGGGAGTCACGCTGTGGGAGCTACGCTGTGGGAGTCACGCTGTGGGAGTTACGCTGTGGGAGCTATGCTGTGGGAGTCACGCTGTGGGAGCTATGCTGTGGGAGCTATGCTGTGGGAGTCACGCTGTGGGAGCTATGCTGTGGGAGCTATGCTGTGGGAGTCACGCTGTGGGAGCTATGCTGTGGGAGCTATGCTGTGGGAGTCACGCTGTGGGAGCTATGCTGTGGGAGTCACGCTGTGGGAGTCTTTGTTCTGCAGCGATACTCCTCTCATGAGGTTTGAAGTTGCATCTGTGTGGCAGCGTGGCAGGATGAACTGAAAGAAAGAAAGAAAGAGAGAAAGAGAGAAAGGAAGGAAGGAAGGGTTTTCTTTCGGTTTGTAGGTTTGTATCTGTGTCTGTTTGTGTGTTTTTTGTTATTTTAACTCAAGGTGTCTGATAAGAAAACCGCCCGGACAGACACAGTGACAATGCTGAGCTGCGTGCCTTTCATCCTAGCAGGGGTGAGAAAAATGCAAGATTATCCGTGGAGCGCAGGGGGGGTCACACAGTCAGGGGAGCGCAGGGGTCCCCGAGGGTCTCCCCTGGTAAAGGCACGGCCGCGTGAGGCGCAGGGGGGAGTCACACAGTCAGGGGAGCGCAGGGGTCCCCGAGGGTCTCCCCTGGTAAAGGCACGGCCGCGTGGTGTGCAGGGGGGAGTCACACAGTCAGGGGAGCGCAGGGGTCCCCGAGGGTCTCCCCTGGTAAAGGCACGGCCGCGTGGTGCGCAGGGGGGAGTCACACAGTCAGGGGAGCGCAGGGGTCCCCGAGGGTCTCCCCTGGTAAAGGCACGGCCGCGTGGTGTGCAGGGGGGAGTCACACAGTCAGGGGAGCGCAGGGGTCCCCGAGGGTCTCCCCTGGTAAAGGCACGGCCGCGTGGTGCGCAGGGGGGAGTCACACAGTCAGGGGAGCGCAGGGGTCCCCGAGGGTCTCCCCTGGTAAAGGCACGGCCACGTGGGGTGCAGGGGGGAGTCACACAGTCAGGGGAGCGCAGGGGTCCCCGAGGGTCTCCCCTGGTAAAGGCACGGCCGCGTGGTGTGCAGGGGGGAGTCACACAGTCATTAACATGCTGGAATGCAAAAGCAATCTGATCATGGAGATTCAGAGACAGGGCTGGGAGTAGTCCTGGGAAAGACTATCAGCAGGAAATCATGTGAAATGTTTCCACAAATAGATGCGACACGAACCGGCAGTGCATCCTGTTACATTACAGCTTCTCCTCAAGTTAAACGAAAGCAAATTCCCTTCCAAGAGAAATAACTGGGCTTGCCCTCATAACAGTGTCTCTCAGTAAAAGCACAGCACAGAGTAATAAATCATAAAGCATTGCAAAGCACAGAGAGGTCTGGTAAAGCATAGGGAAGCATTGTAAAGCACAGAGAGGTGTGGTAAAGCATAGGGAAGCATTGTAAAGCACAGAGAGGTGTGGTAAAGCATATGGAAGCATTGTAAAGCACAGAGAGGTCTGGTAAAGCATAGGGAAGCATTGTAAAGCACAGAGAGGTCTGGTAAAGCATAGGGAAGCATTGTAAAGCACAGAGAGGTCTGGTAAAGCATAGGGAAGCATTGTAAAGCACAGAGAGGTCTGGTAAAGCATAGGGAAGCATTGTAAAGCACAGAGAGGTCTGGTAAAGATAAACTGCGAAATACGCACTCAATTGAATGTGTAAAAATACGCATAGCAATTTTACAGCTTCTCTGCCCCCCCTAAAACTTCCACAAACAACTACATCTCCCAGAATGCAATGTTTTCAGTTACCAGGAAACGGCACACAAGAAGAACCCGCCCAACAAACACCATCCAATCTCTGGCTGGCTCCGTCGTCTTGGGAGCCAATCACAGTCAGGAGAAGGACAATTCAAAGCTGCACAGGCTACAAACCCAACTGGAACCATCGCCAGAGGCAACCGCTAAGAAAATAAAGGTGCCTGTCATTTTAAACAAACTGTTTTATAACTTATTAACACTCTGCCTTCTTTTATTCATCTGGAATGGCTTTGTATTGAAGTTTGAACGCGTTTCACCGAGTTTAAGATTGTAATGTCAAAACAGAAGTTCCTGTGCTTATCTTCATATATATATATATATCTGTGCAAAGTCGTGCTGGCTGTGATTCGATTTCAAAGGTTTTTTTGTACAGTAGTTCAGAGTAACGTTGCAGTTAAAACTCAAGGCTCCCTTTCAATACTTTCCCCGTTACCATTCAAGCAGTATTTATCGAAATAACTCAGGACTTCAAGGTGAGGTTCAAGGTGAGTTACTCCCAGACCCTTATCTGGGGCGCTGACAGCAAAACCGCAGTCACTTCCTGCATATAGACACGAATTCCTGGACGGTGTCAGTCTGTGTGTGTGGGTGGAGGATAGCATTGCCAACTTACAATTCATAATCTCATTAGAGCCTGGCACACAGCCTTACTATGAAAGCTCATAACAACTTTACCAGACCTCTCTGTGCTTTACAATGCTTCCCTATGCTTTACCAGACCTTTCTGTGCTTTACAATGCTTCCCTATGCTTTACCAGACCTCTCTGTGCTTTACAATGCTTCCCTGTGCTTTACCACACCTCTCTGTGCTTTACAATGCTTCCCTATGCTTTACCAGACCTCTCTGTGCTTTACAATGCTTCCCTGTGCTTTACCATACCTCTCTGTGCTTTACAATGCTTCCCTATGCTTTACCAGACCTCTCTGTGCTTTACAATGCTTCCCTATGCTTTACCAGACCTCTCTGTGCTTTACAATGCTTCCCTGTGCTTTACCACACCTCTCTGTGCTTTACAATGCTTCCCTATGCTTTACCAGACCTCTCTGTGCTTTACAATGCTTCCCTGTGCTTTACCATACCTCTCTGTGCTTTACAATGCTTCCCTATGCTTTACCAGACCTCTCTGTGCTTTACAATGCTTCCCTATGCTTTACCAGACCTCTCTGTGCTTTACAATGCTTCCCTATGCTTTACCAGACCTCTCTGTGCTTTACAATGCTTCCCTATGCTTTACCAGACCTCTCTGTGCTTTACAATGCTTCCCTATGCTTTACCACACCTCTCTGTGCTTTACAATGCTTCCCTATGCTTTACCAGACCTCTCTGTGCTTCACAATGCTTCCTTATGCTTTACCAGACCTCTCTGTGCTTTACAATGCTTCCCTATGCTTTACCAGACCTCTCTGTGCTTTACAATGCTTCCCTATGCTTTACCACACCTCTCTGTGCTTTACAATGCTTCCCTATGCTTTACCAGACCTCTTTGTGCTTTACAATGCTTCCCTATGCTTTACCAGACCTCTCTGTGCTTTACAATGCTTCCCTATGCTTTACCAGACCTCTCTGTGCTTTACAATGCTTCCCTATGCTTTACCAGACCTCTCTGTGCTTTACAATGCTTCCCTGTGCTTTACCACACCTCTCTGTGCTTTACAATGCTTCCCTATGCTTTACCAGACCTCTCTGTGCTTCACAATGCTTCCTTATGCTTTACCAGACCTCTCTGTGCTTTACAATGCTTCCCTATGCTTTACCAGACCTCTCTGTGCTTCACAATGCTTCCCTATGCTTTACCAGACCTCTCTGTGCTTCACAATGCTTCCCTATGCTTTACCAGACCTCTCTGTGCTTTACAATGCTTCCCTATGCTTTACCAGACCTCTCTGTGCTTTACAATGCTTCCCTATGCTTTACCAGACCTCTCTGTGCTTTACAATGCTTCCCTATGCTTTACCAGACCTCTCTGTGCTTCACAATGCTTCCCTATGCTTTACCAGACCTCTCTGTGCTTCACAATGCTTCCCTATGCTTTACCAGACCTCTCTGTGCTTTACAATGCTTCCCTATGCTTTACCAGACCTCTCTGTGCTTCACAATGCTTCCCTATGCTTTACCAGACCTCTCTGTGCTTTACAATGCTTCCCTATGCTTTACCAGACCTCTCTGTGCTTTACAATGCTTCCCTATGCTTTACCAGACCTCTCTGTGCTTCACAATGCTTCCCTATGCTTTACCAGACCTCTCTGTGCTTTACAATGCTTCCCTATGCTTTACCAGACCTCTCTGTGCTTTACAATGCTTCCCTATGCTTTACCAGACCTCTCTGTGCTTCACAATGCTTCCCTATGCTTTACCAGACCTCTCTGTGCTTTACAATGCTTCCCTATGCTTTACCAGACCTCTCTGTGCTTTACAATGCTTCCCTATGCTTTACCAGACCTCTGTGTGCTTTACAATGCTTCCCTATGCTTTACCAGACCTCTCTGTGCTTCACAATGCTTCCCTATGCTTTACCAGACCTCTCTGTGCTTTACAATGCTTCCCTATGCTTTACCAGACCTCTCTGTGCTTTACAATGCTTCCCTATGCTTTACCAGACCTCTCTGTGCTTTACAATGCTTCCCTATGCTTTACCAGACCTCTCTGTGCTTCACAATGCTTCCCTATGCTTTACCAGACCTCTCTGTGCTTTACAATGCTTCCCTATGCTTTACCAGACCTCTCTGTGCTTTACAATGCTTCCCTATGCTTTACCAGACCTCTCTGTGCTTCACAATGCTTCCCTATGCTTTACCAGACCTCTCTGTGCTTTACAATGCTTCCCTATGCTTTACCAGACCTCTCTGTGCTTTACAATGCTTCCCTATGCTTTACCAGACCTCTCTGTGCTTCACAATGCTTCCCTATGCTTTACCAGACCTCTCTGTGCTTTACAATGCTTCCCTATGCTTTACCAGACCTCTCTGTGCTTTACAATGCTTCCCTATGCTTTACCAGACCTCTCTGTGCTTCACAATGCTTCCCTATGCTTTACCAGACCTCTCTGTGCTTTACAATGCTTCCCTATGCTTTACCATGCCTGAGGCTTTATATTTTATAACGCTATGCTGCGCTTTCATTGTGGGAAGCTTTTATGAAATATGCATGACTCTATTCCCCTCAATTGCAGAATTGTGAAGCCACAACAACACATCTCTTCTCTAGTACAGAACAGCTTTCATTTCTGGATTTCGCCAGCGCAGACAAAAATGGGTGATTTCACTGAATCAGAATCTCCAAATCCCCAAGGCTCTGTTACAAAGGTCTCGGGAATTCGAAAGATCCAGATTTGAAAGTAGCTGGCCGTTCGTTTTTTCAACACCTGGAACAGTTTCATTGTGATCAATTAAATTATTTATTAAATGGAGTCATTTAGAGATCATTTGGTACAAAAACCACCCTTTTCAGCCCTGGATTACATGCTGGGAAAATGTCATGACTTATCTCTCTACTGTCATGACTTATTTAAGGTGGTACGGCTGAATTATGATTTCAGATCGTTTTGGTTTGTTTAATTTAACAATTCCTGCTTTGAAAAGTCATGTTGTGTTTGATTTTTCTTTTATAATGTATTACATTTGCGTTCAAACGTAAACGAAACACAAACCAAAATTAAAATTGTAATCCAGACCGTGCCGCCTTAAATAAGTCATGACAGTAAATGAGTCATGACATTTTCCCAGCATGCAAATTGGCCCAATGACCAGAGTTCCCTTAAATTGAACAAATTATTTGCTTAATTGGTCAATAACTTCCATGTGTTCCCAGTCTTTCGAAATTAGCCCTTTAGGGTGATCTACAAAACTTCCAGGACCGTGTTTGGGCCACACCCACCAGCAATCTGGAACACAAGAAACCAGGAGACAGCCCGGCCCCTCCTCCTCGTCCTTCAGTCACATGACAGGGGGAGCCCGCGCCGCACACACCTCGCCGCATCACCGAGGGGAAACTGCGGGGAGAGGAGACAGAGAGAGAAACGTTACCGGAGGAAACTGCCGCCATTGTGGCTCTGAGAAGGACGCAGCTCCCCATTGTGATCTATACAGAATCTGGAGCCAAGATGGCCGACATAGTCCAGTTTCCTATTGCTGCAGTCGAGGATAGGAAACTGGCTCCATTGTGGCTCTGAAACGGGCTCAGCTCCCCATTGTGATCTATAGAGAATCTAGAGCCAAGATGGCCGACAGAGAGCGCTGTTTCCTATCACTGTATCCTGTTACAGCAGTTTCCTTCATTGAGTTACAGGTTAGGAAACTGGCGCCATTGTGACTCTGAGAGGAACCTCAGCTATAAGAAACTGTGTCGAAATTAGAGCCAAGATGACCAACACAGGGTTCAGAGAGAGAGAGCGAGAGAGAGGGAGGAGAGGGAGAGGAGAGGGAGAGAGAGGGAGGGAGAGAGGGGAGAGAGAGGGAGAGAGGGGTAGAGGGGTAGAGAGAGGAGAGAGGGAGAGAGGGAGAGAGGGAGGAGAGAGGGGAGAGGGAGAGAGAGGAGAGAGAGAGGAGAGAGAGGGAGAGAGAGAGGGGAGAGAGGGGAGAGAGGGGGAGAAGGAGAGAGAGGAGAGAGGGAGAGAGAGGGGGGTAGAGAGGGGGGTAGAGAGAGGGATAGAGAGAGGGAGAGAGAGAGGGAGAGAGAGGGGGAGAGAGAGGGATAGAGGAGAGAGGGAGAGAGAGAGGGGGAGAGAGAGGGGAGAGAGGGATAGAGAGAGGGAGAGAGGGAGAGAGAGGGGGGAGAGAGAGGGGTAGCGAGAGGGGGAGAGAGAGAGGGGTAGCGAGGAGAGAGGGAGAGAGAGAGGGGTAGAGAGAGGGGGAGAGAGGGATAGAGAGAGGAGAGAGGGAGAGAGAGGGGGAGAGAGAGGGGTAGCGAGAGGGGGAGAGAGAGAGAGATACGGTGCACTCCATTTATAAGAATCGCTGATATAAGAATCAACCGCAGGTAGTGATCAAAACCACTGGGACCGAATCACTCCTATACTAACCACTGTAAAATACTCTGCTTGTAAGAATCACTTCAGGGCAAACTGACTGCATGCAATACGATACTTCATCAAGTGCAGTGACGTGTACAGACAAGAAAGCTGTTTCTGAATTTGAATTGGATCACATCTCGCGTGACGAGGCACGTACGCAGCGTGGGGATTGTGCAGTGAAAGGAAAGCCTTGGAGGAGGGGGGGAGGGAGGAGGAGGAGGAGGGGGGGGTGTGGAGCTTTGCATCTCCGCTGAATGAAAACCTGTGAGATTTGCATCGCAACAGAAAGTAAGCCACAGATGCTTCAACGCAGTGGTAGTGCTGACAGTAAAATACTGCACTGTGATGGAGCACCACTGACATCTGTACACCGTGTTTAAACTGCCGATGGCTAAGCCCTTTGTTTTATCGAAGCACCCTTAACGTTAAGAAGCAGACAGTTCTTGCTGTGGATTTCAACGTGGGCGTGCGTACATGCGGGAACTGGTGACATCTAGCGGCCAACCCGTGACACTGCAGCCAGGGAGCTAGCTCTGATCAAAATCATACTAAGTTTCATTCTGCACCACAGTAATCATGTCGATCTGCTTTTTAAGACTCAACCGCTTATGAGAATCAAATCATCCGGGGCGGGTGCGATTATTATAAATGGAGGGCTGTCACGAATTAATCTAAAACCTGTCTTCCCTTGTTCAAGGTGCGAGCACCTTTTTTGAGTGAAAGGTGCCTGCGGCAGAGACAGACGTCTCTTTGATCGGAACAGTTGATCTTATCTGAAGTCTTCCCACTGATGATGGGAATATGAATGTAGAGATGGGAGCCCAGCTAACAAGACTGAAGTTTTTGTAGGTATCAGGCTTTTAAAAGACACACCTGTGGTGGCTTTGACAGACTCACTGAGAGCAGAAACGGACCCAAGACTGTCACAGCTACTGGAACTGCATGTGTGTTAAAATGATGTAATAACTGTACTGTGTTTTAAAGAATAGAAAGCCAGCAGGAATACTAAACACATTGTTAAAACACACCGTTCATACAAAATTATAATATGCTCTGTATTAACCTATAGTTATGTGAGAACGTTATATATTCCTGTTTAATGAGTTGTCAAAATATTATTGTATCTGTGTGTCTGAGTAAAAAGGGAGCTAGGTTCGAGTCATGCTGACCAGAAAGCAGTGTGGAGTAGTGGTTAGGGCTCTGGACTCTTGACCGGAGGGTCGTGGGTTCAATCCCAGGTGGGGGACACTGCTGCTGTACCCTTGAGCAAGGTACTTTACCTAGATTGCTCCAGTAAAAACCCAACTGTACAAATGGGGAATTGTATGTAAAAAATAATGTGATATCTTGTAACAATTGTAAGTCGCCCTGGATAAGGACGTCTGCTAAGAAATAAATAATAATATTAATAATAAAAGGTTTATAATCTTGAGCAGAAAGTCAGACACGAGCATCACGTTTCTGATTTAGAGAAGTAAGCTTCATCTGAAAACAGCCTTTAAGCTAAACACGGGTATTCTAGAATCATTCAAACAGGATAGAAGAATCTAAATGTTTTATTTTCACAGAAGAACTGTGAAGTTTGAGGATATAGTCCAGAAATGAACTTACAGTAAAAACTTCAGTCAAAGCAATAGTACCAGTTTGTATCAAGCATATAGCAGGCTTGCTAAAGAGAAGGTCATTAATCTTGATAACCCCTACTTGCTCACTTGCAGTACCAAAGGGAGGGGGGCGGGGGGGGCAACTAATGTGAGTTTTAATGTTTGTGGGGGGGTTTCTATAATGAGTGATCTTTTACAGAAATACCTCCTGGTACAGGAAAGAGGAGTTAATGGCGAACTACGGGTCAATAGCTTATTAATCTTATGAAGGGAGTTGCCCGGTGTTTTGAAAATGTTCTTAACTTGAAGGACAGGAGCAGTTAAGGCTGATGTTTGAGATTTAATTACGACTTCTGATGTAAGAAGCGAGGCAAAAACTATATAAAAACCGAGGTAAAAATCCTAGTCAAGTGTCACTCAACTTGATAACTACAAGCTGGTGTGATCCATGCTCTGAAGATCTCTGATTATTATCATTATTATTTATTTCTTAGCAGACGCCCTTATCCAGGGCGACTTACAATTGTTACAAGATATCACATTATTTTTACATACAATTCCCCATTTATACAGTTGGGTTTTTACTTGAGCAATCTAGGTAAAGTACCTTGCTCAAGGGTACAGCAGCAGTGTCCCCCCACCTGGGATTGAACCCACGACCCTCCGGTCAAGAGTCCAGAGCCCTCACCACTACTCCACACTGCTGGCCCTGATCAAACTGATCGCTGTTGGGGTCGTATTCAGAAGTCTTTGAAGACATTACATTATATTCTACACTATATATATACTGTATATATAAAACTATTTTCATATTGATGCACTGCTATAAGGTACAGGACTTACGTTTTAGTCTATGAGATTGATATTAGATGTTTTAGGATTTAGCAGTGGACGTTTTTAGCTTCAGGCATGCACGCATGGGGTAGCAGTGTGGAGTAGTGGTTAGGGCTCTGGACTCTTGACCGGAGGGTCGTGGGTTCAATCCCAGGTGGGGGGGACACTGCTGCTGTACCCTTGAGCAAGGTACTTTACCTAGATTGCTCCAGTAAAAACCCAACTGTATAAATTGGGAATTGTATGTAAAAATAATGTGATATCTTGTAACAATTGTAAGTCGCCCTGGATAAGGGCGTCAGCTAAGAAATAAATAAATAATAATAATAATAATAATAATAATAATAATAACTTAAGGGTGAAACATGTTGTAACCATAAACGTATTGAAGTATTAATGCCATTACACCTGTGAAGTCACTGGAGATTGCCTGTCAGCTGGGATTTGACGTAGTCTGTAACTGCTCAATCCATTTCTAAGCATTTAATAAACCGAACGAGTAGTTTCTCGATTATTAAAAGTCATCTGGATAGACAGACAGATAGATAGACAGATAGATAGATGGATAGATAGATAGATAGATAGATAGATAGATAGATAGATAGATTCAACACATGCTCCCTTGAGAAAGATATGCACAACAAGTTCAAAACATTCTCCTCATCACCTGCACAGAATTGCAACCAGTCTGGCCAGTGACGTCATCCACCCCCCCACCCCCGTTGCCACGGCAGCACGTTCCCAATCAGAGCGGTCAGTGTGAGGGGGAGAGAGCTAGGACTATATAAAGGAGAGGACAGTCAATCCCATGATGCAGTTCGGTACTCAATTACAGGCGCCATTTCTGGAGCCCACTCAGCACTGAATGCATTGCGGAGATGCTGTGTTGCAGCGCTAGGATATACCGGGTATTTTTTAAAAAACAATACAAGATATCGTTAATATAAAGTGACTGGCTGTTATTCAAGAGAATTAATGCTTGATTATGTCAAGAACAATTTTGCCAGGGCGATTGTGAATACGTTAAAAGCATTGCCAAAATGCTCTACGGGCTCCAGAAATGGCTCCGCTGTTTACTAACCCCGTCCACTTGTGACATCATTTTCCTAGCCTTTATATAGCCATGGGGAAAGCGTGGACGAGCGTGACGTGGAGCAACAGCGTGGGACACTAAATGGCGAGGAAGAGTTTAATGGGGGGGGGGGGGGTAGGGGGGACCAGATTTAAGACCAAAGCAAATGTCCTGGGGCCGCTTTTTCAAAACGTCACCTGGCTCAAGTGATCCGGATTTTGTTTTGTGATTGAGATTCCTTGAAAAAAAAAAAAAAAAAAACGCATTTCCTCACAGTGATGCACAAAATAAAATCCGCATCACTGTTACAGACACATTAAAAATGTCGAAAAACCGGTGACAAAAACGGTTCACAGAGCGGAGAACAAGAACACGTGGCACACAGGCGGACCCGCCAAGTGTTCGCGCCATTACCCCTCTGAAATAAAACAAAATTTCCCGCTTAATTTCTCTTAACGCCCCCGTGTGTTCCCCTAACCTCGCATCCCTGTTACACCCCACCATTACTTCAACAATAAGTAACCAGCTTTGGCAGTGAAATGCAGACTACTGTAGTTGTGCTTAAAAATATGTCAACGTCCTGTCCCTGTGGCTGAGCGTCGCAGAGCAAGCAGGGGCGGCACATTCAAAATTCAAACTGCACCGACAGACACAGAGCATTTCGCTTATTTGTTTTTTAAGCTACTAACTGTCTCTGTTGAACCGAATACTGTTTTGTTTTTAGCCGTATTTGTATTTTCAACGGCAGATGCGTTCTGGATGCAAGCACAGTGCTGACACGTCATTTCCTAAAATTATATTAAGCGAGGTTTGGGGTAAATATTTGAGCACTAGTACAACAAGACCATGTACGGAATTAAAATGAATGGACTATAGAATAGTCTTTTTTTGTAACAATTTAATTGGTTTTAAAGCAAACACGATTATCCGTAAACTAATGTTCACAGAAAATAAATATAAAAACAGAATTTCGTTGCAGCGAAGCACTGTGGTTGAAAGTGAAAACGTTACCCACGTAACGTTGTTTTCCACCAGAAAGGAGAAATGCAGAAACGTCAATCTGTTAACGTTTCTCTCATGACACCGGGCAACCCTATCATCACCTTTCAATGCGCAGGTGATCACCTAACGGACCCCACGTGTTACTCATGGCGGATCACACAGACCACTCCAGTGGGGCTGATGTGTCTTGATAACGCCGATTCAATGCATTGATTACAGTCCGATCGGAGATGTGGAGCGACCTAGCCAGTGAATTATTATTATTATTATTATTATTATTATTTATTTCTCAGCAGACGCCCTTATCCAGAGCGACTTACAATTGTTACAAGATACCACATTATTTTTATATACAATTACCCATTTATACAGTTGGGTTTTTACTGGAGCAATCTAGGTAAAGTACCTTGCTCAAGGGTACAGCAGCAGTGTCCCCCACCTGGGATTGAACCCACGACCCTCCGGTCAAGAGTCCAGAGCCCTAACCACTACTCCACACTGCTTTCTGGTCAGCATGACTCGAACCTAGCTCCCTTTTTACTCAGACACACAGATACAATAATATTTTGACAACTCATTAAACAGGAATATATAACGTTCTCATATAGAGTCCAGAGCCCTGACCACTACTCCACACTGCTGGGAGCGACCTAGCCAGTGAATGGGACTTCTGAATATTGCAGTACAGTTTATAGACGAAGTAGTTATGTTTAAGTTATTTATTCAAACCTTTTTTTAGTCATTAATCAGAAGCTTACAGAACACCAAATAACAGAGAATTGTGAGGGTCTGGAACCAACTCCCCAGTAATGTTGTTGAGAATTGTGAGGGTCTGGAACCAACTCCCCAGTAATGTTGTTGAGAATTGTGAGGGTCTGGAACCAACTCCCCAGTAATGTTGTTGAGAATTGTGAGGTTCTGGAACCAACTCCCCAGTAATGTTGTTGAGAATTGTGAGGTTCTGGAACCAACTCCCCAGTAATGTTGTTGAAGCCGACACCCTGGGATCCTTCAAGAAGCTGCTTGATGAGATTCTGGGATCAATAAGCTACTAACAACCAAACAAGCAAGATGGGCCGAATGGGGCCTCCTCTCGTTTGGAAACTTTCTTATGTTCTTAACAGACGTTTTTAGCATAAACTCCATTGAATGGTGTTGCTATACACTAACATTATATTTATCCCGTGCCAAAAATAAACCACACATCTCTGCTCTTATCTAATAGTCTGTATTGGTAAATAATTTTGTATTTTAATATTACCGTTCTCTTCTTTTAAAAAAATACATACAATTGCTATGACTTTTATTTCAGCTTTTGGTGTTGTAAAATATGAAACGCGAAAGCCCCCCCGTTCTCCCCACCCTCTCGGTGATCTGATTACACGTTTCAGACACCGAGAATTTAAAAATGTCAATAATGATTTCGAAATGAGGTCAGCTGTAGAGAGCCGTGGATAGTGAAACTGTTTTTCCTTCTTTTCTGTAATGTTATTATCAATAAAATAAATACATGATTGCCGTTTGCTATCACGGAATAGTCCTGCGTCATTTCCGAGTGATTGAGGCTAGCAGGGAGGCTGCGTTGATTTTAATTAATTCGTAATTACAATAAAATTATGTTTCAAACAAACTTGAGGGAATATTTTCCAAAAGTAAATATATATCCTGTTCTAATACTGTCACTTTTATAATTGTACCCATCGCACACTCCAAGGCTCTTGTGCGTTTTGTTGTATCGTTATTGTTACAGACTTTCTTTCTGTTTTCATTTTGTTATGACTCTCAGATGGGGGTACGGGGTGGACTACATTTTTTGGAAAGGGGTACGCAGCTTTAAAAGATTTTAAACCCCCGTTCTAATGTGATCTGGTACAATTAATATTCACTACTCAGTGATACAGGACTACTCAGGAGGCTGTGTGGTCCAGTGGTTAAAGAAAAGGTCTTGTAACCAGGAGGTCCCCGGTTCAAATCCCACCTCAGCCACTGACTCACTGTGTGACCCTGAGCAAGTCACTTCACCTCCTTGTGCTCCGTCTTTCGGGTGAGGCGTAATTGTAAGTGACTCTGCAGCTGATGCATAGTTCACACACCCTAGTCTCTGTAAGTCGCCTTGGATAAAGGCGTCTGCTAAATAAACTAATAATAATACGCCAGCGTCACTGTGACACGTTTCCCAATATTTTCCCCAAAAGTGACAGTGAGTATTGTAGAGACACCTTGGTTGTATTTAACATTACGGTTTTATTTTCAGTTCTTCAGTAACAAAAGGTCAGTAAACCCTGCTGGCATATTATAAATGGTTCTGAATCAAACATATTGACCCCCTCACTGAAGAAAATGACCCCCTAAAATTTTGAGAGGGGGCCACATTGACTGAGGTGTAAGTCCTGGAGCAAACACTGCCCCCCCACCCCCAGAATCTGATCATCTCAACATCTCGGGCTAAATAACAACGTTGATAGCGAGCGTCATACCAACGGGAGAAGCGCTTCCTAAGAGAGAGGAAACGTTTTCTTATAATGAATTGAACACAAACCGGAGGTCAATTAGATTAGATTGTGTGCTTTGGGCGTAGCCTTTATAAAGACCTGTTGAAGCATGTCTTATTAATGCAAGATTCTGCAACTCAGACACGATTCAGACAGTCCCCCTGAGTTTCAATAGCCATAGTTTTATATATTATACAGCAACACCAAACACGATTCAGACAGTCCCCCTGAGTTTCAACAGCCATAGTTTTATATATTATACAGCAACACCAAACACGATTCAGACAGTCCCCCTGAGTTTCAATAGCCATAGTTTTATATATTATACAGCAACACCAAACACGATTCAGACAGTCCCCCTGAGTTTCAATAGCCATAGTTTTATATATTATACAGCAGTGGCACTATTATTTCATAATAAAATATTTTACCTCAGGTGCAGGTTTTGTCAGCTTCCTTGGGGCGACTTTCAAAAATCATAAAATGTCCACAGACAGACACAAAAGTTTGCATTCAGCAGATCGGTCTTTTTAAAAGTCTAAAGTTGTGCTGTTTTTAATTCTTGCATTTAAAAAAAAAACAGAACAATGTAGAAACGTTTCTTCGCGGTAAGCTTGGCTTGGTCTCTGTTTAAAAACACAAAAACATACAAAAAAAACAACGTGTTTTATTTCTTTTAAAACCACAACCTTTATCTGATCAAAAAAATAAATAAATAAATAACCCGACCGCGGGCGCGGTGCCCTGAACTTCGAACCAGATAAAACGTCACTGCAACTTTAGCGTCTCGTTTCCTCCCGCTCAACAAACAAAAACACGCTGTTCTTTTTATAATACAATTTCGTTTTATATATCTCTGCGTTTCTACAAGCTGCTAATCTCACTCTGATCTCAAACGAGCGCGTTAAAAGGCGATAAGGCGATTCAATCTTCCACACGTTTGCAAATCCGTGCTCCCCGCTCGCTGTCTGACTCAAATCGAAAGTAAAACTGGAATTGAACGTCTAGTTTAATGTGTTACATAATTTCAGCTTTCACGTGCTTTTATCTTTTTAGAAAGGCAGGCAGACATCAACGCCCTGAAAACAAACGAAGAAATCAGCTCGGATCTCGGCCCCCCTGAGTTTCAATAGCCATAGTTTTATATATTATACAGCAACACCAAACACGATTCAGACAGCCCCCCTGAGTTTCAATAGCCATAGTTTTATATATTATACAGCAACACCAAACACGATTCAGACAGTCCCCCTGAGTTTCAATAGCCATAGTTTTATATATTATACAGCAACACCAAACACGATTCAGACAGTCCCCCTGAGTTTCAATAGCCATAGTTTTATATATGATACAGCAACACCAAACACGATTCAGACAGCCCCCCTGAGTTTCAATAGCCATAGTTTTATATATTATACAGCAACACCAAACACGATTCAGACAGTCCCCCTGAGTTTCAATAGCCATAGTTTTATATATTATACAGCAACACCAAACATGATCCTGTTAATAAAGCTAATAAGAGGTGAGAGAATGGATTTTAAAGATGGTCAGCGCTCCTTTAAAGGGAGGGGCCAGTGATCCTGTTAATAAAGCTAATAAGAGGTGAGAGAATGGATTTTAAAGGTTTTCTGTTTGTTTGTTTCTTAGATCAAACTCAGTTATTGTCTCTCTTGTTATCAGATGTCTGCATCTCTTCCTCCAGTTCTTGGAAGGTTGAGCAATGAAACCACTTCCTGTTTCTACAGGAAGTTGAACTCAAAGCAGCAATTCAGAAGAAATTTGACAGGATGTTATATGCGGTCAGCAGTGTTTGATCAGTATTGTTTGAACTTGTCAAATCTTATCTAGTTTATGTAAAAATAAATTAAACGAAATTGAACAGGTGAAGACATATTATAAAGACATTTCAGAGGGCTGGATCGCATCAATATCAGGGTCTAGCGCTGTATATTATAAAGACATTTCAGAGGGCTGGATCGCATCGATATCAGGGTCTAGCGCTGTATATTATAAAGACATTTCAGAGGGCTGGATCGCATCGATATCAGGGTCTAGCGCTGTATATTATAAAGACATTTCAGAGGGCTGGATCGCATCAATATCAGGGTCTAGCGCTGTATATTATAAAGACATTTCAGAGGGCTGGATCGCATCGATATCAGGGTCTAGCGCTGTATATTATAAAGACATTTCAGAGGGCTGGATCGCATCAATATCAGGGTCTAGTGCTGTATATTATAAAGACATTTCAGAGGGCTGGATCGCATCGATATCAGGGTCTAGCGCTGTATATTATAAAGACATTTCAGAGGGCTGGATCGCATCGATATCAGGGTCTAGCGCTGTATATTATAAAGACATTTCAGAGGGCTGGATCGCATCGATATCAGGGTCTAGCGCTGTATATTATAAAGACATTTCAGAGGGCTGGATCGCATCGATATCAGCGTCTAGCACTGTATATTATAAAGACACTTCAGAGGGCTGGATCGCATCAATATCAGGGTCTAGCGCTGTATATTATAAAGACATTTCAGAGGGCTGGATCGCATCGATATCAGGGTCTAGCGCTGTATATTATAAAGACATTTCAGAGGGCTGGATCGCATCAATATCAGGGTCTAGCGCTGTATATTATAAAGACATTTCAGAGGGCTGGATCGCATCGATATCAGGGTCTAGCGCTGTATATTATAAAGACATTTCAGAGGGCTGGATCGCCTCGATATCAGGGTCTAGCGCTGTATATTATAAAGACACTTCAGAGGGCTGGATCGCATCAATATCAGGGTCTAGCGCTGTATCCCTCCACGGGAACCCGTTCCGCCCCCTCCTCTCTCTCTCTGTGTGAAGGGTCTCTTCCCTCTGTCTCAGAGCCCTTGGCAGCCCTTGCTAGCCCTTGATAGTCCTTGCTAGCCCATGATAGCCCATGATAGTGATTGCTAGCCCATGATAGTCCTTGCTAGCCCTTGATAGTCCTTGCTAGCCCATGACAGTGATTGCTAGCCTTGATAGTCCTTGCTAGCCCATGATAGTCCTTGCTAGCCTTGATAGTCCATGATAGTCCTTGCTAGCCCTTGCTAGTGCTTGCTAGCCCATGATAGTGCTTGCTAACCTTGATAGTCCTTGCTAGCCCATGATAGTCCTTGCTAGCCCTTGATAGTGCTTGCTAGCCCTTGATAGTGCTTGCTAGCCCATGATAGTCCTTGCTAGCCCATGATAACCCATGACTCCTTGCTAGCCCATGATAACCCATGATAGTCATTGCTAGCCCATGATAGTCCTTGCTAGCCATGATAGTACTTGCTAGCCCATGATAGTGCTTGCTAGCCCATGATAACCTGTGATAGTCCTTGCTAGCCCATGATAACCCATGATAGTCCTTGCTAGCCCATGATAACCCATGATAGTCCTTGCTAGCCCTTGATAGTACTTGCTAGCCCATGATAGTGCTTGCTAGCCCATGATAGCCCTTGATAGTGCTTGCTAGCCCATGATAGTGCTTGCTAGTCCTTGCTAGCCATGATAGCCCATGATAACCCTTGATAGTGCTTGCTAGCCCGTGATAGCCCTTGATAGTGCTTGCTAGCCCATGATAGTGCTGGCTAGCCCATGATAGTCCTTGATAGTCCTTGCTAGCCCATGATAGTCCTTGCTAGCCATGATAGTACTTGCTAGCCCATGATAGTGCTTGCTAGCCCATGATAGTGCTTGCTAGCCCATGATAGCCCTTGATAGTGCTTGCTAGTCCATGATAACCCTTGATAGTGCTTGCTAGCCCATGATAGCCCTTGATAGTACTTGCTAGCCCATGATAGCCCTTTGTAGTCCTTCGTAGCCCTTAGAAGCCCTTGGTAACTCATAGTTGTCATTTTGGCAGCCGTTGCTAGCCCATTCCACCCCTCCTCTCTGTGTGCAGACGTGTCTCGCTCCTCTGTCCTCTCTCTGTGTGCAGACGTGTCTCGCTCCTCTGTCCTCTCTCTGCGTGCAGACGTGTCTCGCTCCTCTGTCCCCTCTCTGTGTGCAGACGTGTCTCGCTCCTCTGTCCTCTCTCTGCGTGCAGACGTGTCTCGCTCCTCTGTCCCCTCTCTGTGTGCAGACGTGTCTCGCTCCTCTGTCCTCTCTCTGTGTGCAGACGTGTCTCGCTCCTCTGTCCTCTCTCTGTGTGCAGACGTGTCTCGCTCCTCTGTCTCCTCCCTTCTCTTCCACACCGTGTGTCTCTGCTCCTGGTTTCTGTGCTTCAAGACCCGGCTGCAGGTCTGTCAGCTCCTTTAAAAACACTTCAATCATCCCCCCCACCTCCCAATTCTTCTTTATTCTTGGCTAATTGAATTCAGATCCTTCCACCTGGCCCCCGACCTGGTTCGGTTAAGCCCGGCTGGGATTAGTCAGTTTGATTTTCATCGGATCCGCTCCCCCAATCAGACAGACGCACACTGAACAGCAGAATCACGTCTCAAGTTTTCTTTTATTAATAACTGGTAATTAATTAGTAATACAAATTACAAAAAAAAATACATATTCCATTTCATGTAACATTACATAATGTTAACTTAATTAGTACTGATTCACTCTGCTGCCCCCTAATGGATGAAAGAAATACAGCAGTAAGACATACCTACAGATAACGTATTTCCATCCACTAGGGGCAGCAATCTGAAAACTGCAGACAATTTATTTCATTCTTTTATTAGACCTCCTCCCTCCCTCCCCCTCTCTCCCCTCCCCCCCCCTCCCCCCCCTCTCTCTCTCTCCCTCCCCCTCTCTCTCTCCCTCCCCCCCCTCTCTCTCTCTCTCCCCCCCCTCCCTCCCTCCCTCTCTCTCTCTCCCCCCCTCCCTCCCTCCCCCTCTCTCTCTCTCCCCCCCTCCCTCCCTCCCCCTCTCTCTCCTTCCCTCCCTCTCTCCTCTCCCTCCCCCTCTCTCTCTCTCCCTCCCTCCCCCCTATCTCTCTCTCTCCCTCCCTCCCCCTCCCCCTCCCCCTCCCCCCCTCCTCTCTCTCTCCCCCCCCCCCTCTCTCTCTCCCCCCCCCTCCCCCCCTCCTCTCTCTCTCTCCCCCCTCCCCCCCTCCCCCCCTCCTCTCTCTCTCTCCCCCCCCTCCCCCCCCTCCTCCTCTCTCTCCCCCCCCTCCTCTCTCTCTCTCCCCCCCCTCCCCCCCTCCTCTCTCCCCCCCCCTCCCCCCCTCCTCTCTCTCTCTCCCCCCCCCTCCCCCCTCCTCTCTCTCTCCTCCATCCCTCTCTCTCTCTCTCCCCCCCCTCCTCTCTCTCTCTCCCCCCTCCCCTCTCTCTCCCTCCCCCCTCCCCCCCTCCCCCCCTCCTCTCTCTCTCCTCCATCCCTCTCTCTCTCTCTCTCTCTCTCTCAGTTAGCGTATATTTCCCCCGCTGGTAGCCACATGTTCTTGCACTGTGTGGCGTGCAGCAGGAACTCCTCTCCGGCGCCCTCTACAGGAGAGCTCCAGTCGCGCGGCTGCCCGTAGTTCACCCAGGTACGCTTCAGATTGTCCGCAGAACCCCACTCCACAAACTGGGAGCCCTGGGAGAGACAGAGAGAGAGAGAGGGGGGTTAGGAACCTGCCGCCATCGCGGCTCCGACAGGGACTCAGCTGCCCATTGTAACCTGTGGAGGATCCTGAGCCAAGATGGACGCCTCTGACTGCAGTTTCCTGTCACTGCAGCCTCTGACAACTTGCATGACAGGTGAGGAAACTGGAGCCATTTTGGCTCCTATGAGGACTCAGGTCCCCATTGAGAGCTATGGAGGAGCAGAGCCAAGATGGCCACCACAGGGGCCAGTTTCCTATCACTAAACTATTGAGATGGGGAGCTGTCCACAGAAACCAGAGCCCGACACTCAGGCGAGGCTTGCCGGTGTCGATCGGGCGGAACGAGTGAAGAAAGTGGCGAGGAAGCTGCCTCCATCGCGGCTCCGACAGGGAGCCGTCTCCCCATTCGAATCTATGGAGGGGTTGGAGCCAAGATGGCCGACGCGGGCGGCAGTTTCTCAGCAGAGAGTCGTCAGAACAGCGAGCGATCATCACAAACCCGAGCAGCTGTTTCTTCACTCGTTTCACTCCGAACGCTAAAAACCAGCAAGGCTGGGTTATCTGGGCTGGGTCCTCTAAACTAGGGTCTCCAGGCTGTGTTCTAGACTTTGTTCTATAGGCTGGGTTCTAGGCTGTATTCGCTAAGCTGGGTTCTCCAGACTGTTCTAGACTGGGTCCTCTAGGCTGAGGTCTCCAGGTTGTGTTCTAGACTGTGTTC